>NC_084733.1:34196524-34326524 GCF_033978785.1 Entelurus aequoreus
CTACGCTACTGTATTTTAAGTTGGTCATTGAGGTGATAGTTTGAAAGCCAAGTTTTTCCTGAAGTGATATTTTGTGAAAATATTTTTAGAACCACTGCACTGTATGACTTTAATACCCACGTGACCTACTACTGCTTTAGTCTGTGGCCACAAGGTGGCGACATAGTTACACATTTGCCTCCTATATTAAGTATACATAAACAAGCCACGGGAGACTACAATTATAATTTCCAAATATTTTAAAAGCTTGCAGTAGTCTGCAAAAAATAACATATTAAACCCAATACGTGTCCATCTATTAGAAGGTTGCAAATTTATAAAAGTAATTGAATTTATAGTTAGGGGTTTATTTATTTTTAAATTTTTAACAAAAATGTATATGTACGGCAGAAATATATTTTGTTAAAAGCAAACAAAAAGTTATAGCATTCCAGTAGAGTACAGTCATAACAACACATACTTTACAACCTAGAAAATAAAACAGACAAATAGTGATGTTTTTAATATCCATACATATACAAATATATACACACATATATACATACAAATATATATATACATAGAAGTATATACACAGATATATACAGTATATATACACACATATATACGCTATATTGCCAAAAGTATTTGGCCACCGATCCAAATGATGAGAATCAGGTGTCCTAATCAATTGGCCCGGCCACAGGTGTACAAAATCAAGCACTAAGGCATGGAGACTGTTTCTACAAACATTTGTGAAAGAATGGGCCGCTCTCAGGAGCTCAGTGATTTCCAACTGTCATAGGATGCCACCTGTGCGACAAATCCAGTCGTGAAATTTCCTCGCTTCTAAATATTCCAAAGTCAACTGTTGGCTTTATTATAAGAACACGGAAGAGTTTGGGAACAACAGCAACTCAGCCACGAAGTGGTAGGCCACGTAAACTGACAGAGAGGGGTCAGCGGATGCTGAGGCGCATAGTGCAATGAGGTCGCCGACTTTCTGCAGTCAGTTGCTACAGAGCTCCAAACGCAGAGAGCTTCATGGAATGGGTTTCCACGGCTGAGAAGCTGCATCTAAGCCATACATCACGAAGTCCAATACAAAGTGTGGGATGCTGTGGTGTAAAGCACGTCGCCACTGGACTCGAGAGCAGTGGATACGTGTTCTCTGGAGTGATGAATCATGCTTTTCCTGGGTTTGGAGAACTGTACATTTCGGACTGCATTGTGCAGAGTGTGAAATTTGGTGGAGGAGAAATTATGGTGTGGGGTTGTTTTTCAGGAGTCGGGCTTGGCCCCATAGTTCCAGTGAAAGGAACTTTGAATGCTTCAGGATACCAAAACATTTTGGACAATTCCATGCTCCCAACCTTGTGGGAAGTTTGGAGCGGGCCCCTTCCTCTTCCAACATGACTGCACCAATGCGCAAAGCAAGGTCCTTAAAGACATGGATGACAGAGTCTGGTGTGGATGAACTTGACTGGCCTGCACAGAGTCCTGCCCTGAACCCGATAGAACACCTTTGTGAGGAATTAGAACAGAGACTGAGAGCCAGGCCTTCTCGACCAACATCAGTGTGTGACCTCACCAATGCGCTTTTGGAATAATGGTGGAAAATTCCTATAAACACACTCCGCAACCTTGCGGACAGCCTTCCCAGAAGAGTTGAAGCTGTAATAGCTGCAAAAGGTGGACCCACACCATATTGAACCCTGTGGGTTAGGAATGGGATGGCACTTCTAGTTCATATGTGAGTCAAGGCAGTATATATAGTCCAGGTCAAACGTTTGGACACACCTTCTCATTCACAACACAACTGATGGTCCCAACCCCATTGATAAAGTAAAAAATTCCACTAATCAACCCTGATAAGGCACACCTGTGAAGTGAAAACCATTTCAGGTGACTACTTCTTGAAGCTCATGGAGAGAATGCCAAGAGAGTGCAAAGCAGTAATCAGAGCGAAGGGTGGCTATTTTGAAGAAACTAGAATATAAAACATGT
Organism: Entelurus aequoreus; assembly: GCF_033978785.1. NCBI lineage: Eukaryota > Metazoa > Chordata > Actinopteri > Syngnathiformes > Syngnathidae > Entelurus > Entelurus aequoreus. Next base: position 34,198,511 of record NC_084733.1, read on the forward strand.
TTTCAGTCATTTCACCTTTTTTTGTTAAGTACATACAGTAACTCCACATGTGTTCATTCATAGTTTTGATGCCTTCACTGACAATCTACAATGTAAATAGTAATGAAAATAAAGAAATTGTATTGAATGAGAAAGTGTCCAAACTTTTGGCCTGTACTGTATATACATATATATACTTATATATATATATATATATATATATATATATATATATATATATATATATATATATATATATATATATATATACATACATACATACATATATATATATACACACATTATATATGTATGTATGTATATTATATATACATATATATGTATGTATATATATATATATATATATATATAAATATATATATGTATACAAACAATAAATAAATAAATAAATAAATATATATATATATATATATATATATATATATATATATATATATATATATATATATATATATATATATATACATATATATATATAGATATATATATAATTTGTCAATCCTTTCCGTGTACAGAATAATATTTTTATATAATGATATAATAATATAAAATTTTTCCATGTTCATTTAGATTTTTTATTTCTCTAGCTTAATTCTAACTGCATTACTTGAAGTACCGTAATGTCCCCAATATAAGACCAACCTGATCGGAGCACCAACTCTTTTTTCCAAGGCCCGTAATTTAGGAAAATAAAATGTTTTCAGTGTCTTTAGATTACAGTGGCGTGCGGCGAGGTTAATGTCTGGTGAGGCACTGCATCATCACAGTCAGATTTACAAACATATGAACCCTAAATAGTATCTTATTCACCATGTGATTGGCAGCAGTTAACGGGTTATGTTTAAAAGCTCATACCAGCATTCTTTACACAACTGTAGCACACAAAAAAGCATTAATATGGTCTTACCTTTCTTGCTGGACAGCCTTTGCGTGTGTACCACGCCGTTTGCAAAGAACGGGTCTTCTGTCCCGAAGTCAAAAGCAAACCTTTTAGCTCCGGCGTTGGTATACCTTAAATTATTACCTCCTGCTTCGATTAAAAGTCCAGTTTAGAAAACTGTTTTATTTTACATATGTAAACCTCCATGTTTTTAATAAAAGTCCAGGCGAGAGGAAATAAACAATAGCTTGCAAACTTTTTTTTTAATTTATTTTTTTCTTCTGCGGCCGATGAATGATCTCTGGAATCACTACCGCCCTCTACCACCAGGAGGCCGGATTACTGCGAGCCTCAACCAGTACGTCTTTTGCAGCAGATTTATGAATGCTCAGCACAAGAAATACGTTACACACATACAGTTTTTGACAAAATACACTGTACATTATATACCTCAGCTAACTAAACTATGCCATAGTTTAGTTAGCTGATATAATTCATATAGCAATACAGTCTCACTGCACAGCAGCGCAGCAGTTAGCCGAGTCATTGTGCACAATCCATGTTGAGGCACAAATCAGTGACGTGCCTCAACTGGCTGCTGATCACCGCACCGTCTCTTCTCAGTATTTGAACGGCAAATGTGAAAATAAAAATAGAAATAATCTAAAACTGGTGAAGTTAAATGGAAAATAACTTTAGTATAATCACTGGATACATATAACAATTTAATTTTTTTTTTTTTCTTTTTACATTTTTTTTCTTTCCATGACGGCAGGTGAGGCCCCGCCTCCCCTGCCTCTAGTGACGGCACGCCACTGGTAGATTACAATACGTAGAATGTCCTATTTTTTAACTGCTTGACTTATTTTATTGATTGCTATTATCTCTTAAAGGGGCCATCATAAATGTATTTCTGCATTAGTGCTAACAACTTTTAAAACTTAAAAAGCTTTAAAGTTCACACTGTGGTTCTGTACTCTGGTCCAAACGTTAAAGAAAGAAAAAAAAAGCTTATGAAAAGAAATATGGCGAGCATAAAACAAGAGCAGCTGTCATGACTTATTACAGTATGTGACATCACTCACATTCCCAAACCAAAATGCCGTTTGCTGCGAATTAATATACATTATTTTTGTTCACTTATTTATTTTATATTGACATATGACCCTTTTTTCCCCCCTCATCCTTGGGGTGCCCCTATTGTCCCCCCTTGTTTATTTCGCCCATAGCTCAGATAGTCCACTACCACTGTTCACTACTTCAGTGTCGCACGGAGAAATATAATCCCAAACAAGTTCTGCAGCAAACACACACCTCATATTATATAGTAATTTATTCATTTTGGCCAATCCCAAGGGCAATGTACAGCATTTACCCGAGCCATAGTACAATACTCTATAATTACATCATTTACAGGTGCAGTTCAGGCTGTCTTTACACATTATGAGCTGCAAAGAGAACACAACGTGATATAATTTATAAGCCATACATGTGCAGTAAACAAAGCAACAATAATGCATTTTGTCTTCATCGGTCGCCACACTGAAACGTTAACTATTCTTATATTCTACACGTGGCGGAAAAGGAAAGTCAAGACAGATCATACCTGTCATTGCATGTGAAAATAATGACATTTTCCGGAAAGTAAGGGAAATTCCACTCGTGTTACACTGATGTTGCCTGACCATTGTTGTGCTCCTCCCGCATCACCTTAGAAGTTTTTTTTTTTCATCAGGAAAGTAAAGAAGAAGTGTGAAATAAAGGAGTGTTGACAGCTAGGAAACGGATGTGGGTGGAAAATGAGCGGAAATACACCCAGATAGTTTTATTCACATGAGGAGCAGTTTCTATTGAATAATATTAGCATTGACACTCATTTGTATTCCACAACATTCATTCAGTAATAGAAAAGAGAAATATGTAAATGTTGGAGTGCTTTCAATGGCAAATTTTAAGGTTAACATTGATTCAGCAATATTCACTGTTGTATAATCACACACACACACACACACACACACACACACACACACACACACACACACACACACACACAAAAAAAACCCCAACAACAATATTTTCCACTATAAAAGGCATAATGAAGGAATGATCTCAATCAGCTCTTTAAAAGGAAAATCTGAGCTTGTGGAGGGATTTTACACCACTTGTTTGTGTTCAACTAAGCAGTTGTTGCTGACGGTGCCTTTAAAATAATCTCTGCTTTACTTGCATCAGCGCTTTCTTCTCGCATCCACCATCAAAGGGCACAATAAAGGATGCATAGAATTCCCTACATTTTAGTGTTTACAGGCCGTCCTTGCGTTAAGTTTTACTGGTTTCATATAAATGATTAATGTCCTACTAAAAGAAAGCAGTGGCGCTTTAGGAAGGACGCCACTCTCACTTTTTTTTATGTCACTTTTCCCCTTTTGTTACGGCTCCCACTTTTCTGATGGCAGTGCATCAAAGAAAAGGGAAGTGGAATTAGTGCACAATGCTGAGTTGCTCAGACGCCGCACCCGTCATCAAGAATTTAAATGTGAAAGGATCTTCTACGGTTTTTATTAGTGACGAGTAAATGACGCCTCAGTGAGTGTGTGGCACAATCACTACCTGTATTGACTGCGCTGATACCGTGTTGGTGTTTCATAATGCTCATTTGCCATCTGTGGGATAAAAAAAAATGTCATTACATTTGACCCAGAAATGAACAAATATGTTGACATTTTTTTCAAACAAATATCTGCGCAAAAAGGAATATGAAACGGCAGCGCTTCTTCCGGCTCACGCGAAAAGGCTCGTACTGAAAGAAGGTATTCGTCACCATCACGGATCTAAATTACAGGCCTGCAACAGGGGAGCCATGTGGGTCCACAGAGGTACTGCAGGAAAGTTGTGACATTTTTGGTCCATTGGACTTTTTTCTATTTTTTTTAAATTCCCCCACACTTTTTCTTCAAATGTAAATGTGTTTAAATAGATATGAACATTGATCCAACAGGTTGTAATGTCCTTTATTATTGGCAGTGTGGCAGTGACATAACCACCCTGCTCACTGTACCTTGCAGGTTTGAAATAAAAAGATGAATAAATAATTACATTATGTTTATCTTAGCATTTAAGATATCTAGCGATTAGTGTTGTTAGCAGCTAGCAATTAGCAGTGCTAGTTACCTCACTGTACCTTGCAGGTTTGAAATAAAAAGATGAATAAATAATTACATTATGTTCATCTTAGCATTTAAGATATCTAGCGATTAGTGTTGTTAGCAGCTAGCAATTAGCAGTGCTAGTTACCAGCTAGCGATCAGTGCGCTAGTTGCCCGCTAGCATATAGCGTGGTAGTTGGCAGCGAGCGATTAAAGCGAGCGATTAAAGTACCAGTAGAGTGTAAAAACAAGTTGACTTTATATGCTCAATTGTGTTTCATTGTATCCATGAATTGATTTACGTGGACTTAAACAATTTGAAAAACTTATTGGGGTGTTACCATTTAGGGGTCAATTGTACGGAATATGTACTGAACTGTGCAATCTACTAATAAAAGTTTCAATCAATCAATCAATCAATCAATCAATCAATCAATCAATCAATTAAACCATTTCCAATTGTGTTTACAATCCGCAAAGTATGTGAAAATACTGTCTAAACATCACAAAATGTCACAAATTCAGTTAGCCATTTAGAATATTTTTTTGTGAATTTTTTCGGCTATTTCCGGAGATTGACGTCACTGGAGTAATATTTCTGCACTCTGACCTTAGTATCAGATCAGTCATACTGGAAATATGCAACAATTAGAGAGAGATGTGCTGTCTATCATTCACAATCCCTATATAAGACATAAACACGTTTTTCTTTTCTTTTTTTATGCATTCTAAGTCGTAAATTAATAAATACATAAAAAGTCTGCTAACAATGGAGTCAATGGGGACTCTCTATTTCGCCCACAAAACTCACGAAATAACCGTCCAAACCCTGCCAACGATACTCTTTATACATATCGCTTCTTTGCGGCACATTAATAACAAACAGCTGAGTAGCCCCCTGCTGCTTTACTGTGAGCCGGCAGCAATGTCCTGCTGCTCCTGCATCATCGCGTCTCGGCTCATCAAAGTTGTTCTACATTAAAAATCATGCCTTGTTAACCCTTCGTGTGCATCATGATTAATTCTTCATCTAAACGGGAAGATATGGACATCCTATCAGTCGCCATCGTAGTGAGAGCAGACATTGTACAGTAAGCTATCGTTTTATTATGTTTGTAGTTTGTATTTCTTGTTTAGCATCTAGCAATATTTCTACATGATGCTTAGTGTTTCACTAAAGCTGAATTTGTTCAGCAGAGCTTCTAAAACTTGTAGATCATCCTCCTTATATTCAGGATAAACAATATAAGGTTCTGGATTATAATTTTTCCCAAAGTAATCATTGTTGGCTCTCACAAAGTCTGCATGATTTGCATTGTTGTTGGCGGGGAAGGGATCTGAGGTTCCTACCTCTACATCACGCAATCACGTGTCTGGCGAGCTCATTATCTCTCAAAATGGCTCGGAAATCTCTGTTGGATCGATACTATTTCGATCAGATCTATTTACTCACAAACTTTATAAGACTTTTGGTGTCATAGATCAGACATATATGATAATCACTTTAATATAGAGGTAACTTGTTTTTCCACTTTACTGGTACTTTAAGGCTTTGTTTGCCAGCTAGTAATTAGAGCGCTAGTTTGCTGCTATTCATGAGCATGCTAGTTGGCAGCTACTAAATAATGCCTTGATTAACAAGTACTGATCAGCGTGCTATCTGCCAGCTGGCGATTAGCGTGCTGGGTGCCAATTACTAATTAGTGCGCTTGTTGCCAGCCAGCCATTAGCGGCACTATACTATTTGAATATCTTAGTATTGCATAATAACAAGGTACATTTAGCACCAGTATACATTAAAAAAACAAAACAAACAATTGGGGGTCCTTGCTCCTTCTCCACAGTTTGGTGATCCGTGCCCAGGAAAATGTCAAAAGGAAACATTGCAAAATGTGGAATCACTTTAATCTTACAGCGTTCTTCGTTACTAATGGCTGCTGGTTAGCGCCTTGCATGGCAGCTCCCGCCATCAGTGTGTGAATGAGTGTGTGAATGGGTGAATGTGGAAATACTGTCAAAGCGCTTTGAGTACCTTGAAGGTAGAAAAGCGCTATACAAGTATAACCCATTTATCATTTATTTAATGGTAATGGACCGATTTTGCACGTTTTATATTCCTTTCTGCACAGCTGTTTGTTTGAAAAAAAAAAAAAGCAGATCAAATGTAGTGACTTTTTTAATCCAGCAGATGGCACCATTATGAAACACCTCAATAGAGCTAGTGAGTGTGCCTTACACTCACTCATTATTATTATTAATGACTAAGCAGCTTACAAAGCAGAGTACATTTCGATATAAATTCCGACTTACACTAAAACTCGACTTACAACGGAGTCATCGGAACGTAACTCGCCTGGAGCGCGAGGACCTCCTGTACAGTTTTGTTAGCGTCTGCTCCCCTTTTCCTAGTTTAACCTTTTCAAACAGCAAACAAACAATAGTCAGGTGATGCAAAAAAGAATTCCGCTTCTATGTTGATCATTTAGAAAGCCAAATAATAAATAAAGGAATTAATAAATAAACACGCAGGCAAGCAAACATCAACAAACACATTTTTTTTGTGTGTGTAAATCCAACATATAGAAAGTAGAAGTTACCTGCCAAGCTTTTTTTTTTTTCTCCTCCCGGCGAAGGATGAGGGTAATGAACAGGGTGAGGGTCCTGCAATAGAAATGAAATACGAGGCTGGCAGCAGCAACTTTTAAATTGGTCTCCACAGTCATCAGAGTTTGTGAATCAAGTGTGAAGTTGGCCAACTAAAGCCATTTAAATCAGAATTATTGTCCATCTGAGTGCTGCTGCAGCCATCAGTCAGCGCACACAAAAACTGTGAAACCTCTGCTATAAAGTCCGTCCTCTGAGGTCACATGCTCCCCTTCCGTGGTGAAAAAATACATTTCTTCCACTCAAAAACTAGCTTTTGAATTTGTTTCGCCGTCTGATGTGCTTTTAACGTTCATTTGTAGTAAAAAGGTGATGGAATGAGGGCCAAAAAGATGCTAGGATGGGCTCAAGTCCTTCCTGACACAGTGAAAAGTCTTGGGGGGTGAAAAAGTGGCGCAGGCAAGTTGGCTAAAGCACGGTGGCGTTGTGCCCCTCCATTCTGGGCAGGCGGGGGTCCTGCACTGTTCCCATGGTGACCAAGAGGGGTCGGCTGTCCTCTGATAGCGCCGATCGACCCAGAGACACTGAGGTGGGGGCGGGGGCTCTCTGGTGGCCGGCTGACGCCCCCTGTTGGGAGGCAAATGGCGGCGGTGGATTGGCCTCCACTGACACGCCCTGCTCCTGGTAGCCGAAGCCGATGCTCCCGCAAGGGAAACGTCTCAGTCTGTAGAGGGGGCCCGGCGGCAAAGCAGCTGAATCTAAAAGTAGGGGTGACTGGGCGGCGGGGGACGAGGGCACTAACAGGGGTCTGCAGAGACCCCGCTGCTGCTGGTGCAGCACCTGCAGCTGGTGCTGATGTTGGAACTTATGCTGCAGACCCATAGACCCGGCGACCTCAGCCACAGTCCGTCCCACATGCTCCTGCCCTTCACCGGGCACCCTGCCGGCGCCGCCGCCCATCCCCCCCTGCCTCTGCTGCTGCTTCCTCTGCTGCTGCTGCAGGAACCAAGAGCCGTAGGTGGGGTTCCAAAGACTGCTGCTCTTGCCGTTCTCCGGCTCTGCCGGGTGGCTCTGCGTGAAGGCCGGGTTGACGTGGCCCCCTTCCGGGCCCGCTGCGGTGACTGTGGCGGCGGCTGTGGAGGTGACAGTGGTCGTCATGGTGATGGAGGTCTGCGTGTGAGGTTGCTGGTGCTGGAGGAGGTAGAGCTGGGGCGGAGCGGCTGTGTTTGCTGTGGCCTCGGACGCTGCGCTTGTCCCAGCTGCGTGCTCCTCTGCGGCGTAGGATGGCGGCGTCTGGGCGAGACCCCCGTCAGGCACCTGAGCATTCACCAGAACAGTAGCGCCCAAGAGGTCATCAGGGTGTGCGGGTACACACTCCTCCTCCTCCAGGAGGGGCCCGTACTCGATAGGCAAAGGCATGGTCACCACATCCGGGTCCTAAAGTGTGTCATGACATCACAGGTTCTGAATTACCAGTCTTGTTATTCAAATTGCATTTTTTTGTGTTTACATTGCTGGAGGAACCTTTTTTGATTAGTGTCACACAAAATAAATCAATTTGGCCCATGATGGCGCTTTTAATACACTCGTAACATCGTCATAATGCATGTTGATCACACATTCTAGCTGAGACCCTCAAATAAAGTAAGTTTCCTATAACCACCATTATCACTGGAGGATGAGGAATAGCTAAACATGTTACACTGCACACTGTAGGAGGATACGCTAACCGCTACACTGGCGCTTTTAAATGTAAACAAAGGTGGGCAGATTGATGCAAATATTGACAGAAACAATTGGGGGTGTGGGAAAAAATCGATTCGAATTCAAATCGCCAATCTCACGTTGTACGATTCAGTATCGATTCTCATTTTTCAAAAATCGATTTTTTTATTTATTTTTATTTTTTATTATTATTTTTATTTTTTATTTTTGTATTAATCAATCCAACAAAACAATACACAGCAATACCATAACAATGCAATCCAATTCCAAAACCAAACCCGACCCAGCAACACTCAGAACTGCAATAAACAGAGCAATTGAGAGGAGACACAAACACGACACAGAACAATCCAAAAGTAGTGAAACAAAAATAAATATTATCAACAACAGTATCAATATTAGTAACAATTTCAACATAGCAGTGATTAAAAATCCCTCATTGACATTATCATTAGACATTTATAAAAAAAAATAAAAAAATAAAATAAAAACGAACAATAGTGTCACAGTGGCTTACACTTGCATCACATCTCATAAGCTTGACAACACACTGTGTCCAATATTTTCACAAAGATAAAATAAGACATATTTTTTGGTTCATTTAATAGTTAAAACAAATTTACATTATTGCAATCAGTTGATAAAACATTGTCCTTTACAATTATAAAAGCTTTTTACATAAACAAAACAAAATATCGTTTTTGAATCAAGAATCGCGTTGAATCGAAAAAATCGATTTATAATCGAATCATGACCCCAAGAATCGATAATGAATCGAATCGTGGTACACCCAAATATTCGCAGCCCAAGAAACAATACCAAGTAGTATCAGTATATGGTGGATACTACAGTCAATAATGGCGTTAACGCACTTTTTGTGTCTTTTTACGCACTGAAATCAGAAAGGACGTGCATTTCCGGAAGTCCGCAGATTTTTTATTTTTTTTACCAACCCTGCCTTCTCCTGGTCAAAACTTCGGTTGGCCTGTTTTTTTTAATCGATTATCGCTTTCCGTCTGTGTTTTGTTTTGTTTATATTTGTCGATGTTGTGCCAAAATGTGATTACAGGCCAAAATATTGGTGTGTGTGTGCAGAAAACATCGCACAGGGCGATGTGATGCGTCTAGTGCAGTAGCCTTGGAGTAGTAGTACCTGTAGTTAGTGCATGCTGCATGCCGCTTTTGCTTGCTATGCTGCATGCTGCTTCTGCCTGATACTCATTGCTTTCAGCTAGTGCCGCCGGCTAGCCCTCTGTCTCAGAGGGCGAAAAGAGGAGCCGAGTGCATAAGCCTCCTCAGCCGGTACATAGCCTCTCCATTGTCAAGACTCGTACATGCCTCCTCGTGGCCACACACGGTAACTGGAACCTCGCGGTTCCAGGCTAAGTTGTACGGGATCTCGGAGCAGCAGGGGGCCCCAGAGACGGGGCATGCAGGCCCACCGGTGTGTGGACATGCCCTGGTGCCCAGTCAACCCCTGTCCCAGCTATGGGTAAATAACCCCAGCTATGGGCGAATAGTGAAAACCGCCTCAACGGTGGACCAGGCGGAAGATGGCGGCAGCGGAATGCACCACAACGGCTGGGAAGGCGGATGAAGGCTGCAGCAAAGACGGGTCCCCAGTCGTCTTGGTCTCCATGCCACTGGACCCTGGCCCGCTCAATGCCAAGGACTGTGTGGTGGCTGACCGTGCACCAGTCTCCCCACATTAAAAGATTCCACGCACAGGCGTCCTCTACGGAGGACAGTCATACTCGTTTCGAGTGACCGCCGACGACGACGACAGGCCAAAAATGTATTTTCTTCCCGGGAGCGAGCACCGCTCGCTAAACCTGCATTGCTTGGCTTTGTCTGTCCACAGCGGATTACTAGGTGTAAGACAAGCACTTTATCTTCGTGGTTATTGTAACGCTACGTGTTTGACATTATTTCAGCCCTTATCGTGTCCGGAAAAGGACAGTTTGCCTTTTCTGTGGTATTAATGAGATTTAAAGGACTGTTGTTAGTCCGATATTGATGTGATAAAACCTCTTTCTTGTTTGGAAGATACATACACTTGTAACTGTTATTTCTTCGTGCACATAATACATATTTATAAAGTGTTTGGATGTATTCATTTATGTAACATTTTCATTAAATGTAATATTGCCTAACAAAAATTGATTTCAAGTAATATTTTGATAGTGACACATCTTATCTCTGCATATTTTACTAGAATACCCTAATGACCATGACATATATTGTTTATTGTGTTTGATATATGTAATGCTCTTAAGGGTATTCCAGTAAAATATGCAGAGACGAGATGTGTCAGTGGTCCTCGTCAGCCAGAGAACCTTGATTTTGGGGCGGCAGCGGTAAAGTTTAGATCCATGAAGGAAAGAAGAAAGTGAATGAATGTTTATAACTGAATGAATTTACACATACATAAAAATTATTATTATTATTATTATTTTTTAAAATGAATTACGTGACGTTTATGTCAACCTTTCCCCAAAACACAATATAGAATGTGAGATATAACAGGATAATGCATACATTTATCATTTGTTTTCAAAACAGTTACAAAAAAGTGGGACCCCAAAAATGTACTGTGGGACCCCATTTTTCAATCAATCAATCAATCAATCAATCAATCAATGTTTATTTATATAGCCCTAAATCTCAAGTGTCTCAAAAGGCTGTACAAGCCACAACGACATCCTCGGTACAGAGCCCACATAAGGGCAAGGAAAACTCACCCCAGTGGGACGTCGATGTGAATGACTATGAGAAACCTTGGAGAGGACCGCATATGTGGGTAACCCCCCCCCCCCTCCCCCCTCTACTTGATGGGGTCCCTGCATCCCCATCTTGAAAATTCCTAGCGCCAACACTGACAGTGATTAGGTCGATGTACATGAAGCGAGCACGCTGGTGTGTTGCGAAATGTTTCTATACTACATTAGCCAGAAGGTTTAGCACTGCAGACAGAAACAAGCAATGAAGAGTTGATGTATTGTTACCTGCTGCTGTTTCTGCTTCGTCTACACAAGAAACAAACATACGTTTTTAAGTAGACCTTTGATGCGTGCGTTTGACCGCCGCTTAGAGACAAATGAGATGTGTGGGGAAAATGCAGGCATTGGCCAAAATTGCGTGACTGGTTGAATTTGCGTGAATTGGTGCCATTGCGGAAGGGACTGAATGTGGAAGCAATGTATTTATATATATGTATTTATATATATATAGCTTAATAGTAATTTATATATATATATATATATACAGCTTAATAGTAATTTACAGTGGAAGCGGCTTATCTTGATGCACCTCCGACTGGCTGGTTGTCGTTATCATGCGGTGTTGTAGCAAAGGGAGTATTATTGTGTGTAGCTGCCTGCTGATTAGAGTCAGACCAAGTGAGAAGAAGAGTTGCAGCATTGATGGGTGGTCTGTGTGTTGCTTTAAGTCAGCCCCCCCCCCCCCCTCCAAAAAAACCCAAAAAATCTTTTGTTGGGCTGGGGCGGAGCAAAGCCTGAGTTAATCTTCAGTTTGAATTTATTATTTATTTTGTTTAACAAATTATTTTTGTAGTATCAAATGGTTCAAGTCAGTTGAACAATGCTTATAATTTAAATGAAGATACTTTTTTTTGTAAATTTCAGGCAAATTGATGCACTTTAAATCTTTTCTGTTACAGACTGAAACAGTGTTTATAAAGTTATTCTTTATTGTAAATACATGTTTTTTTCTTTTTTTGTTTCCTTTAATGTTAACAAGGATACAATGTTATGCGGAGGTGTACTTATAACAATCTTATAGGCAAATGATACTGTTTATACATGTATGTGTGGCGAAGAGTAAAATGTTTTCTTCTTCCTGGAGAGGGCGTAACACAAAATAACTGGGAAGCACTGCATTACAGTATAATGTTTTGTAGATGCCGATAGAAGGCTGATTTGTGCACCTGCCTCATAGTCATTCCACCAACATTACAATATTTCATACTTTTAGCTTGAGCTTTTGCTGTAAAAAAAAGTGTGGAATCCTGGTTACTACTACCTGCTTTTATTTTGAAGCTTATTTTGCACTGAACAGGAAGTCACTGTGCGCACGTTTTAAACAGTAGTTATGTTGTGGCTCAGCAATAATGAGGAAGCTGACAATATTACAAACATGTCAACATAGAAAGACACAAATCGGTCTGGAATTGTCAAAAAAGTGGTCGACCGTGTTTGTTGACGACTTTTTGGTGATAACAATAACGTGTTTGATCAGGACTTGATGAGTTGTTAGACATAAAAAAATATTCTGTTTCTTTCTTAACATTTTTCTAGACACAACTCGCACGGAATAAATCCACTCTAAAAGCTTTTTGCTCAACTCCTTGCAAACTTTCTTTTTCTCCCCCCAGCAAAGAACAGTCTTTTTGTCTGAGGATATCAGAATATTCTTCTTTGTGTATTATCCCCCTCCAAAGTCTAATTCTTTTTGAGTCATTGTTAAAATGTTTTGCAACTTTTGCTGCAGGGCTGTTCCACATTACATCGAGCAGCACTTTTTCTTTAAGCGCAGTTCTAATCTTCAACATTACAGGTGCCACCAGCTACTGCACTCTTCAGGTGGTGTGGAGGTAAAGACGTCCACCACGATGCATAAAGACATATTTTAGCTGAGTGTTTTACTTTATTCCAACATGCATACAGGATTATATTCACATAGAGCGCTTTTTACTGTTCATTTTCCAAACGACAATACTGCAGAAGCAGACAATTATATATAGATAGTACTTTATTGATTCCTTCAGGAGAGTTCCCTCAGGAAAATTAAAAAATTATGCGCTTTATTCAAATGGTTGTCATTTTATTATTATTATTAATCATCCAAAATTACTACTATTAATTATCAATTCATACTACATCATTAAAAACTTACCGTGGCTTACCGCAACGCAGATTTTAAAATTGTAAATACCGTATTTTTCGGAGTATAAGTTGCACCAGCCGAAAATGCATAATAAAGAAGGAAAAAAACATATATAAGTCGCACTGGAGTATAAGTCCCATTTTGGGGGGAAATTTATTTGATAAAATCCAACACCAAGAATAGACATTTGAAAGGCAATTTAAAATATATAAAGAATAGTGAACAACAGGCTGAATAAGTGTACGTTATATGACGCACAAATAACCAACTGAGAACGTGCCTGGTATGTTAACGTAACATGTTATGGTAACAGTCATTCAAATAACTATAACATATAGAACATGCTATACCTTTACCAAACAATCTGTCACTCCTAATCGCTAAATCCCATGAAATCTTATACGTCTAGTCTCTTACGTGAATGGCTAAATAATATTATTTGATATTTTACGGTAATGTGTTAATAATTTCACACATAAGTCACTCCTGAGTATAAGTTGCACCCCCGGCCAAACTATTAAAAAAAACTGCGACTTATTGTCGGAAAAATACGGCATTATTAGTATTTTTTTTTTACATTTTACATAAAAAATATTTTCATACTGTACGTCCTATTTTTTTGTATATATTTAAAAAATATATAAAAAAAGGTAGTTTTATATACAAGTATTATAACATTTATTTGATATTACCTCTCGCTATGCAGTATTGAAGCTGCTTTGTCCATGAGACATCAGACACGGTACACTATTGACTGATGGCGGGTAATCACAGAATACTGTGTCCTGGCATCTGATTGGCTCAGCCACAGCGCACTTCCTGCTTGCTTCATTAGAAGTCCATGTAGCTCTGCTTGTGTGTTAGCGCTGTATGTTTTTGTGGGAACATAGGCATGAGGCGATATGACTGAAAACTTTATCACGATATACGTTTTTTATATTGGTAGAAATCGATAATTTATGATTTTTTTTAATGACCTACGGAAAATATGGACCAGGAGGAAAATATATCAAATACCAACATTTTTATTTCAAATGTAACCTTCCTCTGATTATAATCTCCTCAGCTATCAAGGCAGAAAAGGTGTCACGACGTGGTTTCCGCAGCTTACTGCGGGGTCGTTCTCCCAGGAAAGCAGACGGACCATTCCGGACAAAGCGTGCAGGTAAAAACATGATTTATTCTCAAAAATAACACAACGTACCAAAAAACTGAAAACAAGCAAAAGGAATAATGTGCTGATCACACACGAAACTAAGCTACCACTTAGCATGGACTAGAAGACAAGCAAACTTACGTGACGAGAGCATGAAGCAAACACTTAGCATGAACTTGAAACCAAACATGAAGCGAACAATGACACCAGGCCGACTGACCGGCAAAGGCAGGCTTAAATAATGCCTCTGATTAGAAACAGGTGAGCGTCCCGAACACCAGAGGCAGGTGAAAACAATAAGCAGCCATGGCAACCAAACCAAACTCAGAGGTGTCACGAACAGGAACTAAAGGAGTCCAAAACTAACAGAAAATACAAAAACATGATCCGGGCTACGGATCATGACAAAAGGAAAGGAAAACACTCAAACAATCAACGTAAACATGTTTGAAAATCACAATTAACACTTAACAATAACTTCTCTAATTGAAGGTGCAAAAATAAGAAATAAGTAAGAATTGCTTAATAAAGTGTAATAAAATAGTGCAAAGTGTGGAAATGTAAACCTGGAGAAATCTAAAAAGATCTATGTTACTATTTTTTGTAGGTTTAGTACCGTGAAGTTACATGGTCTGTTATTCCTATTTAAGTATGGACATTCATTTATGTTATGCAGTAATTATTATTTCAATATTATTGGACCAAATTATTAGTTTTTATGTAGCACATTTGTTACATTTTGTTATTTTATATACACAGTCCTGCACTTTAGTTCCTACCTGTTGTTTCCGTACATCCAAATAGGGAACGGACGATGGTTGAAAAGAAAAGATGAGCACGGCAAAGGACGACGGTCCGTTTGAAAAAATACAAGAACTGCCACACTGTTGAGGTGACTTTTTTAGTTTTATACACAATTTTTTCGCTCTCTGCAATACTCATACTTTCTCTCTCCTCACTCCATGCAGAGAACCAACAGCGAGACAGCAAGATGGCGCAACCAAACATAATAGTTGATGCCGTTAATGCGATTGTCTGTCTAGCATGTCCCGCCCAGTGTTCACTGATCACTTCTTGGTTTGCTAGCTTACCAGACAGCAAGTGCCTTTAATCATTTCATCGTTCCTATGGGAACATTTGTGTTTATTTGAAGCTAAAGGATGTTACATAAACATTCCGCGCCTTCTAAGGCTTCTGGCATAGAGGCCAAGCCCCAGAGGAAGCTGCTTTACCAGAAGAGAAAAGGTGCACCTCCTTATTGCTGTGCTAAAGGGAGGAAGGTAGCTGCCGTGACGAGATCAATGAATCTTTGGTTTGCTACATAAAGAAGACACGGCAGCAACAACCACCCATAACTTTGTTTTCTCACTCGGATAAAGACGCTGCCACCGTCATGCAGCTAATCCTTTAGCATCATGAATCGTGACCAGCGGTACTCATATAAAATTGTATTTGTTACAATTACATAAGACTGTAATATGTGTTTGAGAACGCAGGACGTGTTTACAAGTGTGTGGAGGCTTAAAAAACAACAACCCTAAAATGCATGCAATTTTCATATCAATCACAAAATAAAGTGTTGCTACTTTGCGGAAAGTCATCTAACATGGAGGTTCTGGGACTGAACTCCCGCCGTACGAGAAGATAGAAGTATACTGAATGCCTAACAGCTCAAACATACAGTAAACCAGTGACGTGCAGTCAGGGAAGGCAGGTGAGGCGGGGCCTCTCGTGCCATCATGGAAAGAAAAAAAATGTAAACATTTTTTTTTATTAAATTGTTATATGTATCCAGTGATTATACTTCAAAGATATTTTCCATTTAACTTCACCAGTGTTAGATTATTTTTATTCAAAATCGCTGAATTTTCAGATTTGCCGTTCAAATACTTAGAAGAGACTTGCGGTGAGTCACCAGGTAGTTGAGCCTCACCATGGATTGCGCAATGACTCGGCTAACTGCTGGCCTGCTGTGCAGTGACACCGTATTGCTATATGAATTATATTATACATTTCCATAGTTTAGTTAGCTGAGGTATATATTGTACAGTGTGTTTTGTCAACAACTGTATGTGTGTAACGTATTTCTTGTGCTGAGCAATCATAAAACGGCTACAAAGACGCACTGGGTGAGGCTCGCAGTAATCCCGCCTCCTGGTGGTAGGGGGCTATTAACTGGACTATTAACATGGAGGATTACATATCTAAAATAAAACAGTTTTCTAAACTGGACTTTCAATCGAAGCAGGAGGTAGTAATTAAAGGAAGATCTCCATCGAGACAGAGAGACTTTTAAAACTAAAGAAAGATAAGGAAGACTTCTATAAACAAGTTATCGATGCTTTTGTTCAGAAGGAGCGGCGCATGGACTTAATTTATAAGTAAAGGTAAGACCATAATAAGTTTTTTTTTAATTAAATGTGCTTTTTTGTGTGCTACAGTTTGTATGTGTAAAGTTAAAGTTAAGTTAAAGTACCAATGATTGTCACACACACTAGGTGTAATGAAAGTTGTCCTCTGCATTTCACCCATCCCCTTGTTCACTCCCGTGAGGGGAGCAGTGGGCAGCAGTGGCGCCACGCCCGGGAATAATTTTTGGTGATTTAAGCCCCAATTCCAACCCTTGATGCTGAGTGCCAAGCAGGGAAGAATGCTGGTATGAGCTTTTAAACATAACCCGTTAACTTCTGCCAATCAAATGGTGAATAAGATACTCTTTAGGGTTCATGTTTGTAAATCTGACTGTGATGAAGTCAGTGCCTCACCAGCCATGAACCTCACCGCACGTCACTGCAGTAAGCACAAGTAATTCCAACACAAAATAATATCTAAATAAATATCTTTTGTTTCAAGCAAATCAGTATTGTTCGCACCTTCTTTATCACAGCGCTGCCAGAAATTGTCATCGAATACGAATTATACAAATAAAGCAGGGCGAACGGAAGTGTTCAGTATTGCAGCGGTATCAGTTCACGGAGACAATAAACAAAAATAACTTTACCAACTTCGGTTTGGTACTTACTGTGCTGAGATTACACACTGCGGAACATGTTTACATAAAAAGGCTCATTTCTGTTGTTTTCTACCTGCAAGCAGTAGTCGATTCTCTCCAAGATAGTTGAAAAGTTGGGTCTGTCCTCAGGTTGGTGCTGCCAACTTTGAGTCATTATACGATACCTGAGGCACACAGGAATGCAAATATGTAAGTGATCGTTATTGCAGTGCAGTGTAATAATACAATCCTTTTTATATTAAGAAGAATACAAACCAAACATCACAATAAAAATATTAGAGTTCACTTTAAGGCAGACAATAGGAAGTTATTTATTAAAATTGAATGACAAACAACTGGCTGATGGGATTTTAGTGTATAAATCTATATGCAGACTAAAAGTGAGAAAGAGCATTACTAATTTCTATTTCTGTGGAATAACCAACCTGATGAAAACATTTTTGTACTTTCTCGCTCTTTTCTTTGAAAAAGTTTCCAAGGTGTTCAATTCTTCGCCCATTTTCAGCACAGATAAAGTTTGAGTTACAGGGGAGCCACTTTAAGCCAGGCCCCCATGCAGAGCAATGTTTTCGCTTTTGTATGGTCAACAGCTGGTGGCGGACAGCCAATACGGATGCAAAGCCAACATTTCAACATCAATGGCATTAATCAAAATAATGGAAGCGATTACCAATACAATAGATAGTAAACAGATGGTAATGAAAGCATTTGACAAAATCAATCATATCTTAATTAAGAGATTAGAACTGTTTGGCATCAGAGGGCTGGTCTTGAACTGGGTAAGACGCTACTTAATTAACAGGAGGCAATATGTGAAGGTAGACGAACACACGTCTACAGATCTAAATATATCTTGTGGCGTACCTCAGGGATCAATACTGGGACCAAAATTGTTCAAACCTTATATAAACAACATCTATAAAGTTACAAAGGACTTAAAGTTTGTATTATTTTCAGATGACGCGACTGCATTTTGTTCAGGAGAGAACACACAGAAAACTAACACAAATAACAGAAGAAATTAACAAATAAAAAAGATGGTATGACAAAAACAGACTATCTTTGAATCTCAGTAAAACTAAAATAATGCTATTCAGTAACAGAAAAAGGGAAATTCAAACACAAATACAAATAGATGGAGTAGATATTGAAAGGGTAAATCAAATCACATTTTTGGGTTTAATAATTGATGATAAAAATGAACAGGAAATCCTATGAAAAAAATATACAACATAAGGTGGCAAGAAATACTTCAATTTTGAATAAACAGGTCAGATCAGTGGTTAGTACCAGCTTTTACAACCTCAGAACCCTAGCAAAGACCAAGGCCTATCTCTCCCAGAGCGACCTGGAGACTACTATCCACGTCTTTATCACACACCGGCTAGACAACAATAACTCACTGTACGCTGACATTGATCAGGCATTGATTGATTGATTGAGACTTTTATTAGTAGGTTGCACAGTGAAGTACATATTCCGTACAATTGACCACTAAATGGTAACACCCGAATAAGTTTTTCAACTTGTTTAAGTCGGGGTCCACTTAAATTGATTCATGATACAGATATATACTATCATATATACTATCATCATAATACAGTCATCACACAAGATAATCACATTGAATTATTTACATTATTTACAATCAGGAGTGTGGAGGGGGGGGGGATATGGACATCAAGTAGTGGACATAGAGAGAGAGAGAGAGAGAGAGAGAGAGAGAGAGAGAGAGAGAGAGAGAGAGAGAGAGAGAGAGAGAGAGAGATCAGAAGGCATAAGAAAAAGTATCTGCATTTGATTGTTTACATTTGATTATTAGCAATCCGGGGAGGGTGTTAGTTTAGGGTTGTAGCTGCCTGGAGGTGAACTTTTATTGCGGTTTTGAAGGAGGATAGAGATGCCCTTTCTTTTATACCTGTTGGGAGCGCATTCCACATTGATGTGGCATAGAAAGAGAATGAGTTAAGACCTTTGTTGTTTCGGAATCTGGGTTTAACGTGGTTAGTGGAGCTCCCCCTGGTGTTGTGGTTATGGCGGTCATTTACGTTAAGGAAGTAGTTTGTCATGTACTTCGGTATCAGGGAGGTGTAGCGGATTTTATAGACTAGGCTCAGTGCAAGTTGTTTAACTCTGTCCTCCACCTTGAGCCAGCCCACTTTAGAGAAGTGGGTAGGAGTGAGGTGAGATCTGGGGTGGAGGTCTAGAAGTAACCTGACTAGCTTGTTCTGAGATGTTTGGAGTTTAGATTTTAGGGTTTTGGAGGTGCTGGGGTACCAGGAGGTGCATGCGTAATCGAAAAAGGGTTGAACGAGAGTTCCCGCCAGAATCCTCAAGGTGCTTTTGTTGACCAGAGAGGAATTCTGTAGAGAAATCTCGTTCGTTGGTTAACCTTTTTGATTACCTTGGTTGCCATTTTATCACAGGAAAGGTTAGCCTCTAGAATGGAACCTAGGTAGGTGACCTCATCTTTCCTGGTGATCTTTCCATCACATCAGCTTGTGCAAAACGCGGCTGCCCGTCTCCTCACCAGCACCAAAAAACGTGAGCACATCACCCCAGTCCTGGCCTCACTCCACTGGCTCCCTGTCCGTCACCGCATTGATTTTAAATTACTTGTAATTGTTTTTAAATCTCTAAATGGTCTGGCCCCACAATACCTGACCGAGCTCCTGCATCATCATACCTCATCAAGAGCCCTAAGGTCAGCTGACCAAATGCTGTTGGCGGTCCCCAGATCCAGGCTAAAGACCAGAGGGGACAGAGCCTTTTCCGTTGCCGCCCCTAAGCTCTGGAACAGCCTTCCCCTCCACATGAGGTCAGCCCAGAGCCTGGGGGTCTTCAAAACCCTCCTTAAGACCTATCTCTTCTCGCTGGCCTTTGACCTGAGCTGAGTCCGCCCATTTGGCCACCATTTCTAGTCCCCCCCCACCCCCTTCGCTTTAGTTTTATTTTTCAATTTGTCGCACTTTTATTATTATTATTGTTATTTTTATTTAGCAAATTTTTACTTTTTATTCGACCCCTTTTACCATATTGTTTTTGCACTATCTTGTTCAGCTCATTCATTGTTTACGTTCTTTGTTTGTTTTTGTTTTTGTTTTATTTTGTTTTTGTTTTTTGCTGTATGCTTTTTTAACCTGTAAAGCACTTTGGTTCAATTTAAAAGTTGTCGTAAACGTGCTATATAAATAAAGTTGACTTGACTAAAACCAAATATGTTCTGGACTAAAAATGCCTTCATATTCTCTACTGCTCACTAGTGTTATCATATCTGAGTTATTGTGCGGAAATATGGGGAAATAACTACAAAAGTACACTTCATTCACTAACGGTGTAACAAAAAAGATCAGTTAGAATAATAAATAATGTTGGATGAAGAGAACACACAAACCCTACATTTATTTATTGAATCTAAAATATTAAAATTCAATGATTTGGTGCGTTTGCAAACAGCTAAAATGATGTACAAAGCAAACTATAACCTGCGACCCAAGAATGTACAACAGTTCTTCTCAACAAAAGATGAGAAATATAACCTTAGAGGAAAATGTAATTGAAAACATTTGTATGCATGTGCAAAATTTAAGACCTTTAGTATAAATTATGAAATGGATTAAGCAAGGAAGTCAAACAAAGTACTAATATGATCCAGTTTAAGAAGCTGTTCAACCTCAAATTGTTTAGAAAGTACAAAGAAGAACCCTGATAAACATCTTGAACCCTATTAAAAATTAGATAATCCCATTCATTTTATTTATGAGAACTGTATTTATTGTTTATTTATGCATCCATCCAGCCATCCATTAATATTTATTTACTTACTCATTTATCTATTTATTTATTCATTTATTTATTTATTCACTGTTGTGTTACAGATTGAGTACAAAGAAATGTGTTTGTAATTGCTATGAAACGAAAAGAGGTAGAATTAAATAAAAGGTGCTTCCTTTTACTCCTTTTCGGACATGAGAAACTTAGAAATATGTGATGTATCATATTGTAATTGTATGCACGTTCGAAATAAACTAACACAATAACCATAACAGTTATGTTATTCTAAAATACTAAGGTTCTAAAAATCTCATAGTAGTGTGTAGCAAACATAGTTGTGTTTTTTATAGAAAGTAATGGTTTTATTTTGGTGTGCACATGTCTGCACACCTAAAATTGAGAAGACCTCTATAAGCTTAGGTATAGTTTGAAGTGTGAGCTAATCTTAGACGAAGAGTTATTATGTTCTCAAGGACGTCAATAATGAGTGCCTGCTCCCATTATTTCTTTCAATTGACTTCTGTCAGATCGCAGATCAACTTCTCTGCCTGCTGACACCACACTCACAACCTTTCTTCCGACATATATCGCTGAATATTGAATCTTTCATAGTTTCCCATGCTAATCGGTTCTACACATAATTCTAATTAGACCTCTTTTGATGTGCAAACAACTAAAATGTTCGTCACATTACTTGCAGCAGATACAGTCATGTACTGCAACGAGGTCATTTTCAGGTAGATGAAGCACAATCGAGCAACATTTTTTTGTGAAAAAGTAAATATCGCTATTGCTGATTAATGCCTTTTAATGCTGATCATAAACACCGATCCTGTCTAGCAGACACTGTACTTGTTTTTAGTCCCCCGGATGACAAGTGACGAGCACCCCCGTGACCCCGAATGGGACAAGCGGTAGAAATGGATGGTTGACAAGAGTCTAGAGCGAGGATAATATGACATTTGTACGTGTTTCAGTATTGCCACATTCAGTACATGACTCTTAAATTGATTGTGTCGATACCAACGGTTATGTTAATATATTATCAATACTAGAGTGATTGGGTCGATATCCTTACACTGCAAATTATTTGCCACTTGCCAGGATATAAAATTGCATTTCTAGAAATGTCCTTAGTTTTAAGAGCTATTTACAGTGAGAAGGGGATTCTTATGGCCCAATTTGTCGCAGTTTACCTGACACATGAACCGTGATGAATTTGGAGCGTGCACTATCCACTTTAGCCACCAGATGGCGGTAGAGTGTTTATTATTTTAAAATGTGTTTATTGCTTGTATTCAAACACGTGACTTCTTCCCATAAGTGAAAACCAGTGGTGGTCAACCAAGCCAAGATGGTTGTTGATAGAAAGCAGCGCGCAAACTATCTGAGTACAAAAGAGGCTTAAATCTTCCTGCAAAAAGCAGATACGATCAAAAAATTCCAACTTTGCAATGGAATACATCCCTATACTTTATCAAAAAAAGATTTGTCGAGTGATATCAAGGATTATACAAAGGTCGCCTTCTCAGACTTTTTGAACTACTATGCTCCAGACATCATTCCACAAAAGAAAACAGATGAAAACTTGGAAAAGCACGGAGGTCTACAACTTCTTTGCGTGTGACTGGGTCAAGGAAATTGGTATCAAGACTCTCCCGGATAAATATGCATATTTTTTGCTTGGGGAAGGTTGCATTTCATGATTTAACTTCACGTCTAAAATGCCATGTTTGTTGCTGTTACGCAAGCTATTTACAAGTAGCGTGTTTCCCCCGTATTTATCAAAATATAACTATAGATGTCAACACAGTGTTTGTGCAGAAAGCTTCATTTATGATTGCTGCCTTTGGTAAAAGCTTAACTCTTTTAGGTTTGGCTTGCATTTGCTTTCTTTTGTTTAGACTCGCCAAGTTGGTGCTTTTCGTAACACTGGTAGCAAACATGTGTTTAAGAAATAAAAATAATACCAAGATAATACTTACATGGGAAATAATAACAGGTAAAAGTATATCAAACAAACCTTTAACAAAGTGATCACTGCAAACTCGTGCGTTCGCGACTCTGCTCCCTTGGACGGGAGTGTGAGCTGCTTTTCTCGTCGTTTCGTAAAATCTTGCACTCTTCAATCTTTTTGATTACCTCTCGAGGATCTCTGAAGGAACGTTCACCCTTTTCGCGAGTTGAAAGATTCGTAAAGCCGGAAAACAACACAAGCATCGGGCATTTCTTCTTCGAGAAATGCTAAATGTCGCCTAGCACCCATTGAAAACAGAGCTAGCTTGACCACCATGCGTCATTGGGCGGGACGTGAGCCGGACGTGACGTCAGTAACATCCCAGCAATAGGCAATTCCAACTTTGACCACAGCCTCAGCTGCTAAGTGGAGTGGTGGTTTCCATCATTTTCAGCAGACTGCATTGCAAAATGATTAACAACCCCTCTGCCTCTCACACAAGATCCAAACAGAAATTGGGCCACTGTACTTATCTTTAGTCATTGAATTTACATCATAATCTTAATTTTAGCATGAAAAATTCTAATTTGTTTATTCTAGTTTATAAATGTTAAAAATTAGGAAACAAATATTCAAATAAGATATGTTGGTTTTCCCCCATATAGAAAATCTTGTTTAAGGATTTTGCAACATCCAGAGGAGTCTTCGTTTAAGAATAGCATGTTGAATAATGTTTTTCTTTTTAAAAAAAAAAAAAAAACCTTTTTACATCTTAAATGTCCTAATTTCTCCATATACAAATCGTAATTTAAGATGTCTTTTCAAGTAAAATTATCTAACTGCCTGGACAGATATTTTCACTAGTTTTTAGTAAAATCTCGTCTTTTCATCTTATATATATATATATTATATACCTGTATACAAACCCTGTTTCCATATGAGTTGGGAAATTGTGTTAGATGTAAATATAAACAGAATACAACGATTTGCAAATCATTTTCAACCCATATCCAGTTCAATATGCTACAAAGACAACATATTTGATGTTCAAACTGATAAACTTTTTTTTTTTTGTGCAAATAATCATTGACTTTAGAATTTGATGCCAGCAACACATGACAAAGAAGTTGGGAAAATTGGCAATAAATACTGATAAAGTTGAGGAATGCTCATCAAACACTTATTTGGAACATCACACAGGTGAACAGGCAAATTGGGAACAGGTGGGTGCCATGATTGGGTATACAAGTAGATTCCATGAAATGCTCAGTCATTCACAAACAAGGATGGGGAGAGGGTCACCACTTTGTCAACAAATGCGTGAGCAAATTGTTGAACAGTTTAAGAAAAACCTTTCTCAACCAGCTATTGCAAGGAATTTAGGGATTTCACCATCTACGGTCCGTAATATCATCAAAGGGTTCAGAGAATCTGGAGAAATCACTGCACGTAAGCAGCTAAGCCTGTGACCTTTGTTCCCTCAGGCTGTACTGCATCAACAAGCGACATCAGTGTGTAAAGGATATCACCACATGGGCTCAGGAACACTTCAGAAACCCACTGTCAGTAACTACAGTTGGTCGCTACATCTGTAAGTGCAAGTTAAAACTCTCCTATGCAAGGCGAAAACCGTTTATCAACAACACCCAGCAACGCCGTCGGCTTCGCTGGGCTTGAGCTCATCTAAGATGGACTGATACAAAGTGGAAAAGTGTTCTGTGGTTTGACAAGTCCACATTTCAAATTGTTTTTGGAAACTGTGGATGTCGTGTCCTCCGGACCAAAGAGGAAAAGAACCTTCCGGATTGTTATAGGCGCAAAGTTGAAAAGCCAGCATCTGTGATGGTATGGGGGTGTATTAGTGCCCAAGACATGGGTAACTTACACATCTGTGAAGGCACCATTAATGCTGAAAGGTACATACAGGTTTTGGAGCAACATATGCTGCCATCCAAGCAACGTTACCATGGACGCCCCTGCTTATTTCAGCAAGACAATGCCAAGCCACGTCTTACATCAACGGGGCTTCATAGTAAAAGAGTGCGGGTACTAGACTGGCCTGCCTGTAGTCCAGACCTGTCTCCCAATGAAAATGTGTGGCACATTATGAAGCCTAAAATACCACAACGGAGACCCCTGGACTGTTGAACAACTTAAGCTGTACATCAAGCAAGAATGGGAAAGAATTCCACCTGAGAAGCTTAAAAAATGTGTCTCCTCAGTTCCCAAACGTTTACTGAGTGATGTTAAAATGAATGGCCATGTAACACAGTGGTGAACATGCCCTTTCCCAACTACTTTGGCACGTGTTGCAGCTATGAAATTCTAAGTTAATTATTATTTGCAAAAAAAAAAAAAGTTTATGAGTTTGAACATCAAATATCTTGTCTTTGTAGTGCATTCAATTGAATATGGGTTGAAAAGGATTTGCAAATCATTGTATTCCGTTTATATTTACATCTAACACAATTTCCCAACTCATATGGAAACGGGGTTTGTATATATATGACCGGTACTTTTCAGAGGCGATATAGTACCGAATATGATTCATTAGTATCATGGTACTATACTAATACCGGTTGACCATAGTAGATAGTAGTTTTTGCTCTCGTTTAGTTAGTGTGTACTATGACTTATTTTTGCTCAAACAATTGTATGTAATAAAAGAGAATAACGGACAAGTTTAAATATTGTTTTGATGTTGTTGAAAAATTGTAGTTTATACGATCTTACTCGTGGATGATCAATATCAGAATCAGCAACATAATACCCTGATCGGAACATCTGTAGTCGAAGCAGATGGCCACCACACGAACCCTGTTTCTTTACCAAGGACTGTCTTTAACTTTACTGTGTTATTGCGTGTAAATGCCCAACTAAGGACAGACACTGAGAATTAGCCCTGGCTAAAA
Organism: Entelurus aequoreus; assembly: GCF_033978785.1. Taxonomy (NCBI): domain Eukaryota; kingdom Metazoa; phylum Chordata; class Actinopteri; order Syngnathiformes; family Syngnathidae; genus Entelurus; species Entelurus aequoreus. The sequence continues at coordinate 34,224,583 of NC_084733.1, forward strand.
TGTTGTAGTATGTCACATGTGTTAATGAAACAAACCCGATAAAATAAAATGAGGAGTTGGACGAGGGGCAGCGCTACGCAGCAAGTTGGTGACACGCTCGGTCATATTTTTTGATGATTTCTTTCTTTATTTCAATGGATATCATCCGCTTCTTTTTCTCAGCACTGTCCTTCATGCTCACTTCCTTCCTTCCCATGTTTAGAAAAACAAAGTTATGTCGATCTCTAGCTACAAGCTAATGCTAGTGAGTAAGACCAGATGTTTTGAGCGGATCTCGCTGGGTTGACTGTGACATTTGCTGCACCAACTAGCAGAGGGATGCTTGTGACTCACATTTTTGCTTGCAATTTAATGCATAACAAATAGCCGTACGCTGAGGTATTATTTCATGTCTTCCTTAGTCTTGCTACGTGAAACATATGATCGTACAGTGCATCTTCATTTGGTTCTCTTACAGCCTTATTCCATAATGAAAATTATACACACAATACCTCATAAGGACAATGTAAAAAGGGTTCTTATGTTTTCATTTTTGCAAATGTATTAAAGAGACAGAGACATCCTGGATGAATACCAAAGTTTCTCATCCAACCTGATGGCGCTCGAGAGGTGCTGCAAAGAGGAATGGGCGGAACTGCCCAAAGATAGGTGTGCCAAGCTTGTGCCATCGTATGAAAAACAAACTTGAGGCTGTAATTGCTGCCAAAGGTGCATCAATAAAGTATTGAGCAAAGGCTGTGAATACTTATGTACATGTGATTTTTTAGTTGGAATAAATTGCGAAAAAAACAAAAACAAAAACAAAAAATGTCACATTGTCATCATGGGGTATTGTGTGTAGAACTGTTAGGACAAAATTTAATTCTTTAATTTTGGAATAAGGCTACATAACAAAATGTGGAAAAAGTGAAGCGCTGTGAACACTGTATTTATCTGTGTGTGTGAGTTGTACATACACAGGCCCAGGGCAGTTTTTGGGTGGGTCCATTCTACCACCGTTAGTCACAAAGTCCAGCACTTCTTGGTTACTGCGACTTGGATAAGGCATGTAGCCCAGTGAGAAGATCTCCCACAGCAGAACCCCAAATGACCTTGTTGGAGGGAAAAAGAAAAAGGGGTGAGAAGAAGGACAATTAAAAGCTCCATCAAAGGCTGTAGAGCAGGGGTGTCAAATATACGGCCAGAGGGCCGGATCAGGCCCGCGAACAGGTTTCATCCGGCCCGCGGGATGAGTTTGCTAAGTATAAAAATTAACCTGAAATTTTTGAATGAAAGAAACAGCTGTTCTAAATGTGTCCACTGGATGTCGCAATAGCAGTTCTTTGTAGATGATGCTACATATGTACAAAATAAAGTTAAGTTAAAGTTAAAGTACCAATGATTGTCACACACACACTAGGTGTGGTGAAATTTGTCCTCTGCATTTGACCCATCCCCTTGGGGAGCAGTGGGCAGCAGCGGCGCCGCGCCCGGGAATCATTTTGGTGATTTAACCCCCAATTCCAACCCTTGATGCTGAGTACCAAGCAGGGAGGTAATGGGTCCCATTTTTATACCACATGTTAGTACATCAGTCGAGGAAAATGAGCAAACTACATAAATAACATCCTGTAATTTGATTTTGTTATAATTTTTTTCATCTTGATAGATTGAAAATGAACATCAACGAGTTGACTGATGAACATTATCCCTTAATTTATTCAGAGAATATAAATAACAACTAATGAAGTTAGAATACTGTTAACCGCAAGATGTAAGTGTAAAAAACATTATGATTTGTACATTTCCAGAATGTGCTTCTTCTATTTTTAAACAAAGAAAACAGTCTGAAGTTGTCTTTATTTTTAAGTGCCGTGATTTTCCCAGTTCGGCCCACTTGGTAGTAGATTTTTCTCCATGTGGCCCTTGATCTACAGTGAGTTTGACACCCCTGCTGTACAGGATAAACGAGAGCGGATTAAAAAAGACACATGATGAAGAATAAAAAAAACAACAACTAAACATTGGGCTGAGTGTTGGACATGATGAAGGACAAGAGGAAGAAAGTGTGAACGTGAATCACTTGATATGGAGTGATAGTGATGGCACGTTTTACTTCATGGTCCTTAAAGGGAGAGGAATGTAAGGGCGCCTCACCATGTGTCTGTTTTTGATGTGAAGATGCCCTCCATGAAGGCTTCAGGTGGCATCCACTTTACTGGCAACATGGCACGGCCACCTTTCCTGTAATAGCTTGCCCTGTTTGCATGCAAACACACACACACACACACACACACACACACACACACACACACACACACACACACACACACACACACACACACACACACACACACACACACACACACACACACACACACACACACACACACACACACACACACACACACACACACACACACACACACACACACACACACACACACACACACACACACAATAATGCAACCAGCAGGAGTAGGCGTATATTATTAGGATGAAAAGCCTAGCAACAGCCTCAAAAACAGAACATTGAAATATAACAATTAATACCGTGGGAGTATTAGCACTCTGATCCAAATCAAACATCTTAGTGATAAAGACTGGGTGAGAAGTCTTTATCTGCCAGAGAAGGTGGCGGGAATGTTATTTGTTTTTTTTCCCCCTTAGGTCGGGCGCTCGCTGTTGGCGTCATTCGTGAAATGATCTAATGTTCACAGTGTGTGGTGGTGGTGGTTGTGGAGTGACAGTGACCGTCACGACAGCTCATGCGACATCTTGTTAATGTCCTTCAGAGTCCTCCAAGAAAAATGGACACATATCAACAAGTGTCAGCTGGAGGGAAAAACTCATTTTGACATGGTTTATAGCAGGAGGTTATTTCAAGCTCTTCAAAATTAGCAATGTTATATGCCTTTCATTCTGTATTCTGTCCCATAAAATTAGCATTTCAACTTTATTTAAATGGGTTGCATGATCACTAACAAGGGACTCTGAGCAGCTATTGCAGTGCATTCTGGGACTTGCAGCATCAGCACCAGCCAGATATTTTGCAGTCCAAAAGAAAATGCATTAAATTGTTTCTCAGGATTAGAAGACAATGTTAAAAAATAACTCTTAAAAAAAGGGTCAAATTAGTTAAGTTGTCAACCTTGATGTCAGACAAAACATGGTGCAAAAATGTAGGAAGAATTTAGGACAAGGGTGCCCAAACTTTTTGACTTGGGGGTCGCATTGGGCTGAAAAAAAATTAGTCGAAGGTCAAAAGCCGACTGCATGCATATACCTGTATATATAAATATATATACACGTTAGGTCAGGAAAAAACACAGAGGCTATTTCATCCCTACAAGCCTGTTTCCCTGCAGGGAAACCTGCAAAATGGGTTTAATTCTAATTAAACTGGCTGGCGAAGGTGGAGAGCTAATGTTTTTAGCATAGCTCTGTGAGGTCCCGTTGCTAAGTTGCTAATTTAGCTTCAATGGCATCGTTAGCACAGCATTGTTAACCTTCGCCAGCCTGGAAAGCATTAACCGTGTAAATTCTAATTTAGGTTATTTACTGTTTATTGGTTTGCGGGAATCCACTGCATTTACTACTGTGATAAACTATTTTAGATTTTACGGTGTTTTACTGTTGCTATTTAACAATTGCTTACAGTCATTTTTACAGTGTGCGCTCATTAGAGAGAGGCTGCACTTAGTCCGCTGAAGATGCAAAAAAATGCATACTTCAAAAAGTATATTCAATATAAGAATGTTTTATTATATATTATATGTGAAAAAAACCAATGTCATTAAAAAAAACACTAACCAAAACCAAAACGCATTAAGTGAATTTGTTTTAATTAACCCCTGAAGTTCTCTAGCAACTATACAATTATAAAATTATGTTCCTGAATATTTGTTATTTTTGACCGTCCAAAATGTTGACACACACACACCTAGGACAGGTAAATTGTGTCTGTCCATCATCTGTCTTTGCAGGGCAGCACTGATCTTTCAGTTGTGTGTGTCAGTTTGCACATCCTTCTGACACGTGCTAAATAAAACGTGTGTGCTAAATGATTATGTTTGCATCTTCTCCTCCCAGTATTCTGAGTGTTTTGATGATCAGCATATATTGTGCATATTAATGAAGACACAGACGCAAAATGGATTGCATGCCTTATTCCGCTCTCTTAACAGACACAATCCACTTTGCACACGTTTAGTAGATCAGCTTTGCGTGTGCTATCAGGTTTGTACATGCAAACCTTTAGTACAGGGGTGTCCAAAGTGCGGCCCGGGGGCCATTTGCGGCCCGCAGCTAATTGTTTACCGGCAGGCCACACATTCTGGAAATACTATTGTAAAAATAAAAAAGAACATTAAAAAAAGTGGAATGAGGTGAAATCTAACGAGAACAAGTTGCAATGTTGACACAAAAGCTGCCATGCAGGCTGTTTTTTTTTCTTTTGTCTTTCTTCATTTTTCTTTTTTTGCCACTGCTCAAAAAAAATCCATGTTGTAATGAATTATTTTCAGGGCTCCAATTACTTTAAATATTTCACTTTAAATGTTTTATGTGGTAAATATTGCATATGTTGTGTAGTAGCCATATAAAAACATCAACGTTTTCTTTGACAAAAGCGCATAAAACAAACAAAATAATAGTTCCAGCATAAAATCGACAGATATATCTGAAGTTGATCTCTGCCTACTGAAACCCACTACTACCGACCACGCAGTCTGATAGTTTATATATCAATGATGAAATCTTAACATTTGAACACATGCCAATACGGCCGGGTTAACTTATAAAGTGACATTTAAAACTACCCGGGAAATATCCGGCTGAAACGTCGCGGTATGATGACGTATGCGCGTGACGAAGTCAGAGTAACGGAAGTTATGGTACCCGTAGAATCCTATACAAAAAGCTCTGTTTTCATTTCATAATTCCACAGTATTCTGGACATCTTTTGCAATTTGTTTAATGAACAATGAAGGCTGCAAAGAAGACAGTTGTAGGTGGGATCGGTGTATTAGCAGCGGACTACAGCAACACAACCAGGAGGACTTTGTTGGAGCGCTAGCCGCGCTAGCCGTGCTAGCCGCGCTAGCCGCGCTAGCCGCCGACCTTACCTTGACTTCCTACGTCTCCGGGCCGCCAAACGCATCGGGTGAAGTCCTTCGTCCTTCTGCCGATCGCTGGAATGCAGGTGAGCACGGGTGTTGATGAGTAGATGAGGGCTGGCTGGCGAAGGTGGAGAGCTAATGTTTTTAGCATAGCTCTGTGAGGTCCCGTTGCTAATTTAGCTTCAATGGCGTCGTTAGCACAGCATTGTTAACCTTCGCCAGCCTGGAAAGCATTAACCGTGTATTTACATGTCCACGGTTTAATAGTATTGTTGATTTTCTATCTATCCTTCCAGTCAGGGGTTTATTTTTTTGTTTCTATATGCAGTTAAAGCAAGATGCTATCACGTTAGCTCGTAGCTAAAGCATTTCGCCGATGTATTGTCGTGGAGATAAAAGGCACTGAATGTCCATTTCGCGTTCTCGACTCTCATTTTCAAGAGGATATAGTATCCGAGGTGGTTTAAAATACAAATCCGTGATCCACAATAAAAAAAAGAGAGTGTGGAATCCAATGAGCCAGCTTGTACCTAAGTTACGGTCAGAGCGAAAAAAGATACGTCCATCACTGCCTCTCAAGTCGTTCACTGTAACGTTCCTCATCTACGAATCTTTCATCCTCGCTCAAATTAATGGGGTAATCATCACTTTCTCGGTCCGAATCTCTCTCGCTCCATTGTAAACAATGGGGAATTGTGAGGAATACTAGCTCCTGTGACGTCACGCTACTTCCGGTACAGGCAAGGCTTTTTTTTTATCAGCGAGCAAAAGTTGCGAACTTTATCGTCGATTTTCTCTACTAAATCCTTTCAGCAAAAATATGGCAATATCGCGAAATGATCAAGTATGACACATAGAATGGATCTGCTATTCCCGTTTAAATAAAAAAAAATCATTTCAGTAGGCCTTTAAGTGTTGAAAGTAAAAGAAAAACCTAATAAAAATGTATCACTTTATGAGTGGGGCACCTTTTGGATCCCGAATATATTTAGTGATTTTTTATTTATCTTTTCACTGTGATTACTCAAAAATATGAAAGAATTAAAATCAATGGTGTCCTGCATTATTGATCTTTTAGGGCTCTAATTACTAAATACTGCATATTTCAGTTTTACTATAAAAAAAACTAAGTTGTTTTTGACAGAAAACCCATAAAACATTTTTTTTAATTTGTATTACTTTATATTAACTTGAAGAACTTGAAGTTGATATAGAGATTTACTGTAAGCGTTAAATAATAATAAAAAAATAATAATCTGACTTATTTTTAACATTTTAATGTGTGAGACCCTTTATGGTCCCCGGAACCCCTAAAGGTAAAATAAATAAAAAATGCATATATTTTGTTATGGTTTGAAAATGAAAAATATCAAAATGGCCCCCACATGCTTTAATTTTTCCGTGTGCGGCCCTCAGTGGAAAAAGTTTGGACACCCCTGCTTTAGTAAATCAGGCCTTAAGTGTTTACATAACCTTTGCAGTATTTAAAATATTTAACTTCCGTTATATCTAAGGGAAGATGATTAAAATCTACACCAATCAAAGAGTGAGCCTCCTCTGAGGGTGATCTTTTTTTCCCCAGCAAAAAAAAATCAGAGTAGTTTATAGTTCAAAAGTTGCCAAATCTGTGAGCCATTGGGAAACGTAAACAAAAAAATTGCAGCATGCTCCCACCCTCCTCTAATGAAGTAAAATGAGGTCTGTAATTACAAAGGATAAATACCTGGTGAGGGTGTACAGAGATCATTGTGCCAAAAAAAGAGATTAAGAAGAAAAAACAGGAAACAAAAAACCCCAAAAGTCTTGGCTGCTCAAATATGCATTAAAAGTATCTTTGACAGCCTAACCTTTAGAGGAAGGAACATTTTGAGATGTTTTGTCTCAAGGGGGAGAAGAACTGCTCAAAGGTATGTCTTTAAAGAAATTTGCTACAATGGAACAACACCAGCACACACACACGCACACACGTTCCTGCCCGAAAATCCCCGCTTTTTCACTGACTCAGTCTACACTGCTCAGCTTGATGAAACTTAATCACAGTTTGACTACAATGTTGCATAAACCATAAAACCAGTAACTTTCAGTCTTGGCAGAGGTTTGTATCGAGGCCAACGTTTGATCCACTTTGACCTGTCAGCATTACAGTGAAACATAAACAATAATGACACTCTGCGGAAATATATAAAGGCAATCTGTCGTTTGCGTTGGAGACTGACAGCTTTTGGCTGGTGACTGAGCTCTCGTCATGTCAGGTGTTTGAGGACTCATTTGCTCATCATGTCTTCATTCACTTCCAATGCAGAGACTGATTACGCCGCTTATTGCTGCTGACGTTAAATCCTTTGTAGAAACGCTTACTGTTTTAAATTCAATTTCATACGTAGTCCTCACTTACTGTCACCTTGAAGCCATTACAGACTTGGTTTTTATGCTGTTTATCTTGTAAGTACATTTCTAGACTAAAGGTACCCGTTGAACATCACTACCTGCATCACAGATGAAAGAAGACAGATACCAATTTGAGTCAAAATCTAAACAAACAAAAAGAACAAAGTGCTGCAGATAACGTTCGCATGAGGAAAAAGCATTAGACTCTCTTATTCCTTTGAAAGCACCCAAACACCCTCCTACATCGGAAAGGACAAAACTAATAAGCTCTTAAAAGGTTTTTAATGAATTATGTTCCTACGTAATGGGTTGACAAAAGCACTAAACTCTTTTTTAAGTATGAACAACTGCTACCTATTTTGTTGTGAGAAACACTTCTTTTAAAAACCTTGTCAAATATCTGCTGGTATGTGGGCTTGTATTAAGCCTCAGGGAGTTGAACGCCCCTGCCTTACATAGTTCCGGGTCACCCTTGGGCAAGGTGTAGCACCCGAATGCCCCCCCGCCCCCATCAGGGTTACGATACCCCCCATGAACTACACTAAAAGAGGATGCGTTACCCGGCCCGGAGGAAGCCCGGGGCCCTCCTCCGGAGCTAGGCCCGGAGGTAGGGCTCGTCAGCGAGCGCCTGGTGGCCGGGCTAGCCACGGAGCCCGGCCGGGCACAGCCCGAAGAAGCTACGTGGACACACCATCTTCTCCGCCACGTGGGCCCACCACCCGCGGTCGGAACCAGTGGGGTCAGGTGCGCTGCCAAGTGGATGGCAGTGAAAGTGGAGGCTCCAGACGGACCAATTCGGGGCAGCAGAGGCTGACTTTCGGGACGTGGAACGTCTCTACGCTGGTGGGGAAGGAGCCTGAGCTGGTGCGAGAGGTGGAGCGCTACCGGTTGGATCTGGTGGGGCTTACCTCTACGCATAGCAAGGGCTCTGAAACCACACTCCTGGACAAGGGATGGACCTTGTTCACTTCTGGAGTTGCTCAGGGTGTGAGGGCACAGGCGGGTGTGGGGATACTCACGAGTCCCCGGCTGAGTGCCTGTACGTTGGAGTTCACCCCGGTGGACAAGAGGGTCGCCTCCCTTCGCCTTAGGGTTGGAGGGGGGAAAACTCTGACTGTTGTTTGTGCATACGCACCAAACAAGAGTTCAGAGTTTTCGGCCTTCTTGGATACCTTGCATGGGGTCCTGTATGGGGCGCCGGCAGGGGATTCCATAGTCTTGCTGGGGGACTTCAACGCGCACGTGGGCAATGACAGTGATACTTGGACTGGCGTGATTGGGAGGAACGGTCTCCCTGATCTGAACCTGAGTGGTGGATTGTTATTGGACTTCTGTGCTAGTCACGGACTTGCGATAACAAACACCATGTTCAAGCATAAGGATGCTCATAGGTGTACCTGGTACCAGAGCACCCTAGGCCAAAGATCAATGATCGATTTTGTAATCATATCAGCTGATCTGAGGCCGTATGTTTTGGACACTCGGGTGAAGAGAGGGGCTGAACTGTCACCTGATCACCATCTGGTGGTGAGTTGGGTTAGATGGCGGGGGAACCTCTGGACAGACCTGGCAAACCCAAGCGTGTAGTGCGGGTGAACTGGGAACGTTTGGAGGAGTCCTCTGTCCGGAAGGACTTCAACTCCTACCTCTGGCGGGACTTCTCTGCCATCCCTGTGGAGGTTGGGGGCATTGAACAGGAATGGGCAATGTTCAAAGCCTCTATTGCTAAAGCTGCAGCTGCGAGCTGTGGCCAGAAGGTCTTAGGTGCCTCAAGGGGCGGTAACCGTCGAACACCCTGGTGGACAGTGGTGGTCAGGGAAGCCGTCCGACTGAAGAAGGAGTCCTACGTATGTTATCCCAGGGGACTCCGGAGGCAGTTGCAAGGTACCGACGGACCCGAAGGGCAGCGGCCGTGGCTGTGGACGAGGCTAAGCAGAGGGTGTGGGAGCAGTTCGGGGAATCCACGGAGAAGGACTATCGGGCGGAACCAAAGCTGTTCTGGAAGACCATACGGCACCTCAGGAGGGGGAAGCAGGGAACCATCCAAGCTGTGTACGGCAAGGATGGGACTTTGCTGACTTCAAGTGAGGAAGTCGTAGGGCGTTTGAAAGAGCACTTTGAGGAACTCCTGAACCCAAATACATCAGACACACCCTCCCTGATAGGAGCAGGGCCTGAGGATGATGGGGGATCGACGTCGATCTCTCGGAGTGAAGTCACTGAGGTAGTTAGACAACTCCACAGTGGCAAAGCTCCGGGGGTTGACGAGATCCGTCCAGAAATGCTGAAGGCTCTGGGTGTTGATGGGCTGTCTTGGTTGATACGCCTTTTCAACATTGCGTGGAAGTTTGGGACAGTGCCGAGGGAGTGGCAGACTGGGGTGGTGGTTCCCCTTTTCAAAAAGGGGGACCAGAGGGTGTGTGCTAATTACAGGGGTATCACACTACTCAGCCTCCCTGGGAAAGTTTACGCCAAGGTACTGGAAAGGAGGGTCCGGCCGATAGTCGAACCTCAGATTCAAGAGGAGCAATGTGGATTCCGTCCTGGTCGTGGAACAACTGACCAACTCTTTACGCTTGCGGGAATCCTGGAGAAGGCCTGGGAGTATGCCTATCCAGTCTACATGTGTTTTGTGGATTTGGAGAAGGCGTATGACTGCGTCCCCCGGGAGATCTTGTGGGAGGTGCTGAGGGAGTACGGAGTGAGGGGAACCCTGCTGAGGGCCATCCAATCTCTGTACAACCAAAGCGAGAGTTGTGTCCGGGTGCTTGGATGTAAGTCGGATCCGTTTCCAGTGGGGGTTGGTCTCCGCCAGGGCTGCGCTCTGTCACCTATCCTGTTTGTGATTTTCATGGACAGGATTTCTAGGCGGAGTCGTGGCCATGGCGGAGAGGGTATACGTCTCGGGGGGCTAAAGGTTGCGTCACTGCTGTTTGCAGATGATGTGGTCCTGATGGCACCTTCGGTTCGTGACCTTCAGCTCTCACTGGATCGGTTCGCAGCCGAGTGTTCAGCGGCTGGAATGAGGATCAGCATCTCCAAATCTGAGGCCATGGTTCTCAGCAGGAAACCGCTGCTCCTTCGCTTGGAAAGGAGCCAGCTTAGGTGGTTCGGGCATCTCGTGCGGATGCCTCACGAGCGTCTCCCTAGGGAGGTCCTTGTTGCACGTCCCACTGGGAGGAGGCCCCGCGGCAGGCCAAGGACCAGACGGGGGGATGACATCTCCTCTCTGGCCTGGGAACGCTTCGGGATTCCCCAGGAGGAAGTTGCAAATGTTGCTCTGGAGAGGGAAGTCTGGGGGTCTCTGCTGGAGCTGTTGTCCCCGCGACCCGATTCCGGATAAGCGGTTGAAGATGGATGGATGGATGGAAATATCTGCTGCAAGGGGCCATAGTCATTCAGAGAAGATAGAGATGTATCATTTACAAAGAATGATACCGTAAATTCCGGACTATAAGCTGCTACACTTTTCGTACACTTTGAACCCTGCGGCTTATTAAACGGTGCAGCTAATTTATGTATTTTTCTTCGCTAACGACCATAATGCAAATAGTTTTCATAAAACACAAGCAAAGACACTGAAAAGGTGTGTTATTGTTTGTGCTTTGGTGCCATCTTTTGGACAAGTTTGCTCACTGCAGATGCTGCGGGGCGAATGTCTACAGTATTTACTTCTATTTAGAGCTTTTCAACCAGAAGTGCGTTCCGTCTTCTAGTAATCCATAGTGTTTCTACTCGTATAGATTCTTCATTCATCACTCCAAGCAACGTTTGTAAGTTTTAAAATAACTCTAAAACAATTCATACTTACTAAACCGTCCCATGTGTGATGTCTGTATAGGAGTGTTTTCATCTGTATTTGTACTTGTTATTATATTGTAATCAAGCTAGCGTCATTAGCATTAGCTAATACACTAACACGTTTACAAGTGTCTGTGTTTGTATTATTAACTTATAGCGGCATTCTGTTTGTATTGTTCCAGTTTCGCAAATTCAACAACACGCCACGTGGACTTATTGAGTCTGTTTAGCTATATATCCCTATACACACACACACACACACACACACATATATATATATATATATATATATATATATATATATATATATATATATATATATATATATATATATATATAATTTGATATTTTACGGTAATGTGTTAATAATTTCACACATAAATCGCTCCTGAGTATAAGTCGCACCCCCGGCCAAACTATGAAAAAACTGTGACTTATAGTCCGAAATATATATATATTATATATACTGTATATATATATATATATATATATATATACCGTATATTTCGGACTATAAGTCGCAGTTTTTTCATATGAAAAAACTGCGACTTATACTCAGGAGCGACTTATGTGTGAAATTATTAACGCATTACCGTAAAATATAAAATAATATTATTTAGCTCATTCACGTAAGAGACTAGACGTATACGATTTCATCGGATTTAGCGATTAGGAGTGACAGATTGTTCTGTAAATGTATAGCATGTTCTATATGTTATAGTTATTTGAATGACTCTCACCCTAATATGTTAACATACCAGGCACGTTCTCAGTTGGTTATTTATGCGTCATATAATGTACACTTATTCAGCCTGTTGTTCACTATTCTTTATTTATTTTAAATTGCCTTTCAAATGTCTATTCTTGGTGTTGGGTTTTATCAAATACTGTAATTATCCCCAAAAAATGCGACTTATACTCCAGTGCGACTTATATATGTTTTTTTCCTTCTTTATTATGCATTTTCGGCAGGTGCGACTTATACTCCGGTGCGACTTATACTCCGAAAAATATTGTGTATATACAGTATATATATATATATATATATATATATATATATATATATATATATATATATATATATATATATATATATATATATATATATATATATATCGGGGTTGCAAATATTGAATCACACTGTAGCTGTGTGTTATTAAAAGTTGAGAAATGTTCATGATTTTTGCATTAAAACAAGACTCGGCAGTACTGGCTTGATTGGCACTTGTTGGTTTGTTAGCAAGCAGGATTAAAAAAATACAAAGTTCATTTGCGGAGGTTTAACCAATGTGTGAAGCAAATACCCATGACAATATTGCAATTTTTTTTTTTTTTTAGCAAAATAGAATGTTGGCCCCCCATTAATGCAGATAGTCATGTCCCCTTAAACCTTAATGAACTTCAGTCAAAATGATGAATCCTTAATCAATTTCAAGGTGTCCACATTTTAAACAGATGGCTGATTAAAAACAGAAACTATCCTTTTTTTATTTTATTTAATTAAAAGTTTTTATTTCATTTTTAAAAATGTAAATTTCTAAATGCCTTTTTGATTTAAAAAGAAACTCCCAAACAAAAAACAAACAAAAAAAACAAAACCCATCCCAGATCCATTCATTTTTTGCACCACGAGTGAGCTGAAGCCTATCTAAGCTGACTTCGGACGAGAGGAAGCCGATTTCTGAAAACATTGTGAATATGTCTTCACGAAAGAAGTCGTTGACGAGACCACAATGTGTTCTTTAGTTCTTTTATTTACATCACCGCTGTGCTAGCAAGCGTGTAAGGGAAGGAGACGAGCATGTATGAGTGCGCCTGTGGCTCTCCTCTCGGAATATAAAAAGCTGACATTAAGCTCCATCCCCTCCCTCGCCGTGACGCCCTTAAAAGGACTTGCATGTCCCCTGTCACACAAATAGGGGCCGCGTCGTGAAGCAAATACAAGCTGCAGACAGCGAAGCGTAAGTTACCCTGCCCTTCCTCTGCACATAAAAAGCAAGATAAGGCTAGTCTGAGCACAAGCGCTGTGGGCTGCAATATAAAACCAAAATCTTAATGAGGCACCTGGAAAACTGACATCAGCAATTAAATCAAGCGCTCCTAATGTGGCGCTCTGGGGAGAATTGTACAACAACCTTAAGCGGATGTGACTTCAAAACCCTCCCTGTCCTCGTCTAAGGCCTGGCATAGAGTGCTGGGGCGACATAGCAGCATGTTGTGCCACATTCCTCCTGCTTCAGTCTTTTACCAGATGAAAGCCTCAGACCATTGCCCTGCTGAGTGGGGCGCTCATGGCAGCATGGCTGTGTTAAAAATGTTGGGGCTAAGATTAATGAGAGGCTGGTTGCATCGTAGATTGGCAAAGATTAAAAGAAGGAGTTAAAAGCATCCTCTAAATTGCGCTTTAACATCTACTGGGCTTAATGAGCCTCAGGGACAGTGCAATAGTTCAGTGCACTAATGAATGTCAATATCTAGCCGGAACATCAATTAATGTGTCCTGTCACATCAATCACGTGTCAAGCCACATCTATTAATGTGGCCCTCAACGCCATTTAAAGTGGCCCTCTACGCCTTTTAAGTGGCCCTTCAACGCCATGTAATGTGGCCCTCGTCGCCAATTAATATGGCCTAACACCTTATTTTATATTGTCCGCAACATCATTCATCTGGCCTGCCACATCATTTTACATTATGTTGCCCGCCACATGATTTAAAATAGTCTGCCACTATTTATTATGTGGCCCTCCTCTTAACATGGGCCTCCACGTCATTTTACTTGGCCCGCCACATCATTTAAAGTGGTCCACCGCATTATTTAATGTGGCCTGCTATATGATTTAAAGTGGTCTTGCACATTAATTGATGTGGCCCGCCAAGTCATTTAATGTTGTCTGTCTCATTATTTTATGTGATGCGTCCATACTTGCCAACCTTGAGACCTCCGATTCCGGGAGGTGGGGGGTGGGGTGGGGCGTGGTCGGGGGTGGTTGTGGGCGGGGGGCGGGGTTAAGAGGGGAGGAATATATTTACAGCTAGAATTCACCAACTCGAGTATTTCATATATATATATATATATATATATATATATATATATATATATATATATATATATATATATATATATATATATATATATATATATATATACATATATAAATATATATATATATATATATATATAAATATATATATATATATATATATATATATATATATATATATATATATATATATATATATACATATATAAATATATATATATATATATATATATATATATATATATATATATATATATATATATATATATATATATATATATATATATACATATATGTATGAAATACTTGACTTTCAGTGAATTCTAGCTATATATATATATATATATATATATATATATATATATATATATATATATATATATATATATATACATATATATATATATATATATATATATATATATATATATATATATATATATATATATATATATATATATATATATATACATATATATATATATATATACATATATATATATATATATATATATATATATATATATATATATATATATATATATATATATATATATATATATATATATATATATATATATATATATATATATATATATATATTTTATTATACATATAAATTAAATAAATACTTGAATTTCAGTGTACCGGAGGCTATCCAGTAGATGGCAGTATTGTCCTGTTTAAGAGTGTCACAACATTGCTGTTTACGGCAGACGAACTGCTTTACGGTAGACGAAAACGTGTCTGCTGTTGTTGTGTGTTGTTACCGCGCTGGGAGGACGTTAATGAAACTGCCTAACAATAAACCCACATAAGAAACCAAGAACTCGCCCTCGATCATTCTACAGTTATAACGTGATTGGGCAGGCACGCTGTTTATATCGTGGGAAAGCGGACGTGAAAACAGACTGTCGCTACTGTCCCCACTCAGGTCTGCATGGAGCTGGAGGGGGCGTGGCCTTCAGCTCCGGCTGAATACTGGGAGATTTTCGGGAGAAAATTTCTTCCGGGAGGTTTTCGGGAGAGGCGCTGAACTCCGGGAGTCTCCCGGAAAATCCGGGAGGGTTGGCAAGTATGGATGCGTCGCATTTGTTATATGGCCCGCCACGCCATTTCATGTTTTCTGACATGTTACTATATTTTTAAACTATATTTATACTATTATTTAATGTCGCCCGCCACTTTTATGTGGCCTGCAAAAGGGTGACAATAATAAAGCTTTTTCTGGCTAAATGTACAGGTATTTGTTTGTTCAATCCTGACAGAAAAAATATGTTCTATTCTTCTATTATTATCTGATCATGCAACGTGATGTTCCAAGCATTTTTTTTTGTGATCCCAAGATGCAGGAACCAGGACAGCGAGGATCAGGTAAAATTATTTAATTCACTCAAACAGAGAGAAAGCAGTCTTGCATGTAACATTTCTCAAAACGGTAACACTTTAGTTTGGGAAACATATTGACCATTAATACGTTGCTTAATAACATGCAATTTAGTAACATATTGGCTCTTAATTAGTCATTATTAAGTACTTATTAATGGCCTTATTATACAACAACCCTAACCCTAACCTTAACCTTAACCCTCTAACCCAGAGGTGTCTAAACATTTTCCAGCGAGGGCCACATAGAGAAAAATTGAAGGATGCGAGGGCCACTTTTATACATTTTGTATATGAAAAATACTCCAACCAAAACAATGTAGGTGAACATATGCTGACATTTGAAAAAAACTTTGACATCTTAGCTTTGTGTTATAGATAAAAAGCAATAACATAATTAATGATTATTTTAATAATTATTTTATTTGTATTTATGTTAAATGTGCTCGAAAGTAAGCTTGTATTTACTAATACTGCTATACCGTCAATTGAAACGCTTTTAAGAGCTTTAGTACACTCAAAAACATATCATGTCTCACAAGAAATTTGTACACTTTTTCGTCATGACAGGACACACGGAAATCATCGAAGACCTTATACAGTAAGGTTGTCGAACATTTTGGTTTTAAGGTCCCATTTTTGGGGGATTTGGCCCCGTTTCATTTTTCATAGTTTTTGTTCTAATTTGGGACCTGTTTAATTTGTCTATAGAATGTGTCGCGGGCCGATAAAAACCGAGCTGCGGGCCGCAAATGGCCCCCGGGCCGCACTTTGGACACCCCTGCTCTAACCCTAACCCTAACCAAATAACTCTAAATTAAGTCTTTGTCACTTACAATATGTTCTCCTAGTGTCCAAATAACTCTTAATTAAGTCTTTGTTACTTAAAATATGTTCCCCATACTACCTCAAAACATAAGTCAATCCTCGAGCCCTGAGGAGCACGCGAACAGGCATAAAAAGACCGGCTGCCAATCAACAGCAGGTGAGGGGAAAAACAGCGCTCAGTGGTACAAGCAGGAAATAGAACCAAAATAAGAGCACTGATAGGAAATAAACACAAAACAAGAAAGCACAAACAGAAATGAAGGCACAGATCGTCACATTACATTCATTACTGCAAAATGGCCCTCGGACGGCAGCCACGATCCTATCACAGCTGTGTTATTTAACAAGTCACCTGTCTGTGTGTATAAGTAAACTAAATATTAATACATCCTTGTGTCAATCAGAATCAGCTTTATTCGCCAAGTTTGTTGCCATACTAGAAGTTGACAACATCGCTCTGAACTGAAGTAGTAATAGTAAGTGCATTCATTCAAACATGTGACGTCAGGCTTCCAGAGCAATTTCAAGTCTAGAATTCATTGAAGAAATATAGTAAGTACAGTTGGATTGTAATTTTCAAGAATTACAATTGTTAAACTTATTTAAAATGAACTTTAATAATAAATAAACAAGTTTATGTAAATGAAGCTATTTTGGGAAATATGCTGAGATAGTCACATGACAACAGTGAGATGCAGATTGCTGGTAAAAAGTGCACAAAGTTTGCAAGAGACGACTCGAAGGCTAAAGCGATCTGTGATTTCATCACGGAAAGAATGATGCTGGACGATCAGCTCTTTGCTATTGTTGAGGAAACTGGCTTTTGTCAGGACAAATCCACAGGTAGATTTTTGTCAATTCCACATTTGTTTGAGTCCTTCTTATTTCCAGGTGTGCACAAACTACAATTGAAATACAAATTTAAAAAATAATATTAATGGTCTGGCTGAAAGTTATCTGTTTCGGTATCGACTTGAAAAAAATAATATTGTGCACCTCTATTATATACTGCATAGCTGGGCAACTGGCGGCCTGGGGGCCAAAGTTTTGTTTGAAAACTTGGGAGACAAATATTTGTTCAGCATATTCTGAAAAACACAAGAGTGCTCCTGTTTTATAGAGGAACTTGGACCACTATAACCAGATTGGCAGATCCTTGCATTGACATTTTAACCTTGCTAGCAAAACATAGATCACTTGGGTCCAAACTTGTGGTTTACATAACTGAGGCGTTCCTCAAGGCATCCCTTTAAGTCCCCTCCTTTTTGGCAGTTATACTTTTTTTTAAAATGTGAATTATGCAACTAAGTTTTTGTTGTACCTTGTTTACTTCAGAAGCAGTCAGAAGTCATTTGTTCCACTTCTTTAGTCATATTAGTGGTGTTCCTCAAGGTTCCATTTTTTGCAGCAGATTCTTAAAAACACTACAATGCTGTCCCACAGGTAGTCTCTGACTACCTTTTTGGCAGAAGATCCTTAAAAACAGCAGAGCGCTCCTGACATAATAAATAGATTAAAATCAAATTTCTACTGTAGAGGATGTTGGTTATGGTAATATACAAAATAGGATTAATAGGAAATGGACAAGTCTGGCCCCTGGTCCTTAGCTTCTGGAAATGTGGCCCCCACAACAATATAGTTGTATAGCCCTTTTGCATGGTCATTATAGCATTATTAAAAAAGCAAATATAATAATTTTACAATACTGTACACTACTGTTCAAAAGTTTGGGGTCACATTGAAATGTCCTTATTTTTGAAGGAAAAGCACTGTACTTTTCAATGAAGATAACTTTAAACTAGTCTTAACTTTAAAGAAATACACTCTATACATTGCTAATGTGGTAAATGACTATTCTAGCTGCAAATGTCTGGTTTTTGGTGCAATATCTACATAAGTGTATAGAGGCCCATTTCCAGCAACTATCACTCCTGTGTTCTAATGGTACAATGTGTTTGCTCATTGGCTCAGAAGGCTAATTGATGATTAGAAAGCCCTTGTGCAATCATGTTCACACATCTGAAAACAGTTTAGCTCGTTACAGAAGCTACAAAACTGACCTTCCTTTGAGCAGATTGAGTTTCTGGAGCATCACATTTGTGGGGTCAATTAAACGCTCAAAATGGCCAGAAAAAGAGAACTTTCATCTGAAACTCGACAGTCTATTCTTGTTCTTAGAAATGAAGGCTATTCCACAAAATTGTTTGGGTGACCCCAAACCTTTGAACGGTAGTGTATGTTAAGGTTAGATCTGGGGTCAAATCTTACCTGTAAATGTCGCGAGCCATCCCAAAATCTCCAATCTTGGCCACGCGGCCTTGTCCTTTGCACGTCAACAGGCAATTACGAGCCGCAATGTCCCTGAATAATGAGAAAACACACACACGCACACACACACACACACACACACACACACACACACACACACACACACACACACACACACACACACACACACACACACACACACACACACACACACACACACACACACACACACACACGCAATGTTACCACAAGTAATTCCACAGCTTTATTCAAATACATCACACATGTTCATGTCTTCAATACATGGAATACACAGAAAGATGCTCCTGTTCTGGATCAGACGTTTAGTGTAACTAACAAGTTGCCATCGGCATCGCTGGTGAAACGCAAAGCTCCCTGCAGTGCTTTTTATGATGCCACACACTAGCACCAGAGAAAAGATTGAAATGTTCTGCAGCATATGCAGCAAGAGTGGGTTGGATGAGAAAATACATAAAAGTGTTGTTTGCACTGCATTGGAGAGAATACTTTATTGCGTACAGTCTTTTATATTTCTGTGTTTGGGGAGGCGGGGTAAGGCAAACAGAGCTCACACTGGATTCTTACATATCCTGCTTTGTGTCGTGAGCAGACATCTTCCCATCAGGCGAGACAAGTGGGCACCAGCCCTGATAAATGACCAACATCCAAATAGGAGCTTGTGACTGTGCGACAGTTAGATCATGACATCCGGGCAGAGCTTGAAAACCCGCAACCAGCAAGTGTATACTGCAGACAGACATCCTCCGATTAAAGTAGATGGGAAATGACACAATGGGGATATAGTAATAGTTTAGACGGATTTTAACTTAGGGGCTTTTTTTATTTATTTATTTATTTTTACAACATGGACGACAGTGTTGCCCCACTTCATCGTGCCAGAGGAGTTTGTAACGATACAAGCTTTGTATTGAATAATTTAGTATCGACTCAAATCAACATGTCTGGGGCATCTGCTTACTTTTTTTTTTTCATCATGTCTCAGGGGCTGCTTTTAGTCTGCATGGATGGAATTTGGAGCAAAATATTTGAATGATTATGTATTTACCAAACCATTTACAGCAGCAACACATATGTCAGGGCATAACACAGAATCATCCTTTATCATTTATTAGGCAGCATCTCTGGTGATAAAGACTGCAACATTTCTTTCATTTTCTCATTACTAACAGCACACGCACGCACGCAC
The DNA here is from genome assembly GCF_033978785.1 of Entelurus aequoreus. Classification (NCBI taxonomy): domain Eukaryota; kingdom Metazoa; phylum Chordata; class Actinopteri; order Syngnathiformes; family Syngnathidae; genus Entelurus; species Entelurus aequoreus. The sequence goes on from NC_084733.1 coordinate 34,244,625, forward strand.
GCACGCACGCACGCACGCACGCACGCACGCACGCACGCACGCACGCACGCACGCACGCACGCACGCACGCACGCACGCACGCACGCACGCACACACACACACACACACATACACCCTTGTATTTGTTACCTTCTTGAGACTTTCAAAAAATGTCTACCTCTTTAGGACCACCCTTTCTAGATATACAGTATAAAGATTTGTATTTACAACATTGATAATATATACATACCGTATTTTTCGGACTATAAGTCGCAGTTTTTTTCATAGTTTGGCCGGGGGTGCGACTTATACTCTGGAGCGACTTATGTGTGAAATTATTAACACATTACCGTAAAATATCAAATAATGTTATTTAGCTCATTCACGTAAGAGACTAGACGTATAAGATTTCATGGGATTTAGCGATTAGGAGTGACAGATTGTTTGGTAAACGTATAGCATGTTCTATATGTTATAGTTATTTGAATGACTCTTACCATAATATGTTACGTTAACATACCAGGCACGTTCTCAGTTGGTTATTTATGCGTCATATAACGTACACTTATTCAGCCTGTTATTCACTATTCTTTATTTATTTTAAATTGTCTTTCAAATGTCTATTCTTGGTGTTGGGTTTTATCAAATACATTTCCCCCAAAAATGGGACTTATACTCCAGTGCGACTTATATATGTTTTTTTCCTTCTTTATTATGCATTTTCGGCCGGTGCGACTTATACTCCGGAGCGACTTATACTCCGAAAAATACGGTACTATGCAAATATAAAAAAGGTAAGCTTTTAGTAAATTTTATTTTTTGGGGGAATTTTTTGTTTGTAATTGTTTTTTAATCTTCATTATTTACTTCGTTATTGCAGAATGTCTCTATATACATATATTTATTTATTTTTTTAAATTAATTTTTGCCAAAGGGAGCACATTTCAATTTCTTACACACACTTGTTATTACATATGTTGGCCAGAGGGGGAGCACTTCAAATTGTTACATATACTTGTTATTTCATATATTGACCAGAGGGGGAGCACTTTTAAAACCGACACACAGTCAATTTGAAAAACCCCTCCTTTTTGGGACCACCCGGATTTTGATAGATTTCACCACCAGGGATGCAAATGAGACATTCTCTATTAGATGCAATGGTTTTCCATATTGGGACCATGATTTGGGTCCTAACTTGTTCACCGGTCCTCATATGGAAGGTACTTTTCCTTGTTGATGTCTCAAGAAGGGTAGAAATACATGAACACACACACACACACACACACACACACACACACACACACACACACACACACACACACACACACACACACACACACACACACACACACACACACACACACACACACACACACACACACACACACACACACACACACTAGTGTAGACAAATCCAAGTGCCCTAGTCCTTGTTAAATGGCTTGGAAGAAGTCATGCTAATCACTTGGTTCTGCTTGTAGGCAAGGAGACGCCTTGGAATGCAGCAGGAATTGTGACCAACTGCAAGCGGATGCCTTCAGGGAAGGACACAGTGCTGTTGCGCATGCAGCAGCGATGTGCGAACTGCTACTTGTTAAAACATTGTTAATAGGCCTTATACTGTATGTGGACTTTACTCACAGTAAAGTCAACTGGACTCAAAGGCCCAGTTTTGAGAACAGTCTTTGTTATTGCTAATAAAGTATTGTTGTTGGACTATTTAAAGAGCGTGGGCTGCAGTGAACTGCACGTTAATGCCCTCAGCACAGTACTCCACTGATGTGATTACAATTTATATTGTGTTCATCATGCCTATTGTAAGGAAAACGCGGATTTCACATATAGAGCAGGGTTCTCAAACACATTTTTCCTGCAGGGGGTCTCTGGAGGTATAGAGTCTGGTTGGGTTGCATCAAGTAATCACGTCACAGTCACATTCCAACCACGTGACTAAAGGCATCAGCTATTATATGCTACCACCAGCTGTTTTAGCGATCCTGAGCCACTTAGTCATTATGTAGGACATTGAATGTACAAATGTCGAATTTTGGGGGCACAGGGGAGGGACATTAGCCGCTAGCTTTCTATGGCTGTGCTGCTATTTACATCTATTTTCGTCTTCAGTAAGGTAAGCTAACGGAGCATGTGCATAAATAATTTTGTGGACATTCCTGACTCTTGCATTGTTTTAAAGACAACCTGTCAACCGATTGCTCGCCTTGCGCGATACCTGGTTCACGTTTCTGCACTCAATTAACCTGAAATTACATACCATACTCTCCAGATATAAAATGCTACTTTTCCCCAAAGCTTTGAACCCTGCGGCTTATAAATCGGTGCGGCTAATTTATGGATTTTTTTTTTCCGCTAACGAGCATAATGTTTTGTATTCAACAAATACTTTTAATAAAAACACAGACAGAACCACTGAAAAGGTGTGTTATTGTTTGTGCTATGGCGCCATTTTTTGAACAAGTTCATTCACTGCAGGTGTTGCTGGCTTAGAATGTATTTCCGGTTTCGTCCTTTAAACCGGAATTAGAACCTTTCATAGCGGTCGTTTGAAATGATTCTCCTTCATCACACCAAGCAACGTTTTAAGTTGGTATTATTAACTTACAATGGCCTTATTTTCCTATTGTTTCAGTTTCGTAAATTCACCAAAACATCAACATGGAATCATCAAGTCTGTTTAACTGTTTGATAAGCTAGATTCCGCAGCTAGTGGGTCCATCCCGATGACTTCTGTTTTGTTTGATCAGCTGTTTTACTGTCGTGTGACAGGCACCGTTTGGTAACAATTAAGGTATGTAAATAAGCATTTACAAAATGTTTTGTGTCCGTATAAATCTGCGGCCTAACATATGTAAACATGTTTATTGGTGGGCCTAAATACTGGTGCGCTCTATAGTCCGGAAAATACGGTAGCTGCTTTTTATCGATTGTAGTGGCTGCTACCAGCGCAACCAAATCACTCGCTTGTCAAACCGGATACCCGGTCACATCGGTTTATCCTTCACAACCGTAGTTCATACTGTAAATGCTGTAATTAGCCACAAGGGCACCGTGACGGAGCATTTCAACACTTGCAGACAAATGTATTAGAGATGTACGATAATATCAGACTGCCGATATTATCGGCCGATAAATGCTTTAAAATGTAATATCGGAAATTATCGGTATCGGTTTCAAAATTATTCATTTATTTCAAAAAGTAAAATTTATGACTTTTTAAAACGCTGCTGTGTACACCGGACGTACAGCGAAGTACAGAGCACCAATAAACCTTAAAGGCACTGCCTTTGCGTGCTGGCCCAGTCACATAATATCAACTGCTTTTCCCACACACAAGTGAATGCAAGCATACTTGGTCAACAGCCATACAGGGCACACTGAGGGTGGACGTATAAACAACTTTAAAACTGTTACAAATATGCGCCACACTGTGAACCCACACCAAACAAGAATGACAAACACATTTCGGGAGAACATCCGCACCGTAACACAACATAAACACAACATAAACACAACAGAACAAATACCCAGAACCCCTTGCAGCACTAACTCTTCCGGGACGCTACAATATACACCCCCCGCTACCCCTACCCCCCACACCTCAACCCTGCCCACCTCAACCTCCTCATGCTCTCTCAGGGAGAGCATGTCCCAAATTCCAAGCTGCTGTTTTGAGGCATGTTAAAAAAATAATGCACTCTGTGACTTCAATAATAAATATGGCAGTGCCATGTTGGCATTTTTTTCCATAATTTTGTAAAACCTTGTTACATTGTTTAATGCATCAGCGGGGCATCACAACAAAATTAGGCATAACAATGTGTTAATTCCACGACTGTACATATCGGTATCGGTTGATATCGGAATCTGTAATTATGAGTTCGGACAATATCGGAATATTGAATATCGGCAAAAAAGCCATTATCGGACATCTCTAAAATGTATAGAAGTGTAGAAGGTCAGCTGGTAGTGGAGAAGACTAAGCCATTAGGTGGATTGATGGAGTTTTATTGTTCTATGTCGGTTTAATAGTCCTCATTTGTCAATGGCTAATACCTGACCAGAGAGAAAGATGCACTTCAATTGTCTTGATGTGATTGTGGGAAGAAATCTGACCTTTTCCCACATTGAGTTATCTTTGACCTTCCCCATGAGTGTCCATAAAGGTGGTTTTTAGGCTTAAAGGAAGCTCTTAAAAGCACCAGGTTACATTTCATTGTTTTTCAAGCTGACTGTTGGAGGATGTAAAAGGGATCTATTGTATGTGTCTTCTATATAAGCCATAAAATGAGGCAACAACCTGACTGCTCTGATGATAAATTCCTCACTTGTCCTTTCAGCTGGAATGTAAGAGGCAAAATGCCTCCTTATGTTCCACTCGAACAGATGAAGTCCCAATAAATTCCTTGTTTATGCAATCTGTATACATTTGCATTGCATATTAACAATACATGCATACCTGAATAGTTTTTTTCCCTATCTGCCGGGAATGTTATTCGAATAATTCATCCCTAACAACTATGCTGCATTTGTCTATGACAACTTTGTGTTTGCTTTTGCAAAATGATAAACTTGATCGGTACCTGTGGATAAACTGGTTCTCTTCCAGATACTGGCAGCCTTTAGCGATGTCTCTCGCTACATTCAGGAGGTCAACCATGGACAGGCTGGAAGGTTGATCCTGACAAAGATTCAGAAATGGTAATTAATACAAATACCAGTGTATTAAAACAAAAGAGTGTATCGATCAAACTGTTTAATTAAAATAATTACATCAATAACAATACACTGTATACAAATCTAGGGCCGCCCATAACTAAATTGGGGTCTTGAGCAGACTTTTATTTTGAAGCACCCCATTACAATCTTTTTTTTTTTTTTTTTTTTTTTTTACACTTTGTTTATTTCTGTGAAATATCTTTTATACTTTAGCCAAACTTTGATTTGATGTACATTCTGCACTAAAACCAATTAGTGGTAAATACATTGTTTATTAATTTATTTTTGTGTGCAAAATCACGAATTTAACATAACACACATTTGCATATCTCCCAAACATACCACCAGGTGGCATTTGATCCCAGGATAACTGTTATTAACTCAGCACTAACACCATTGGGATCAATGCTATTATTTGGTGAAATTTGCCATTATATTGTTATTAGTAACTGAGCAGGAAGGGGCGAGGAATCAGTTTGTGGTCAAGTTTAATCTGTAGCACCCTGTAATTCATTAATTGACATTTCACATGTACTTATTCACACAAAACGGGGCCCTGTGCACGGCGCGTGATTTGCGTTTAGGGAGGTGCGGCTCTGCACAAATGTTTCTTTAGGCAGAATGCCACAAATACATTTCTATTAGATTTGGCGCCACCTGTTACTTTTAGACACTTTATAATGGGACTGTCTGTGCATACAGCATGAATAGTTAAAACTCCACACATTTCACACACATAAGCGCCTGGTCTGCCAGAGAATAAGAAGATGTGGGATCAGTGCTGGCAATTAAAGTAGATACTATTTTTTTTTTAAAGCCACTAACAGTGAATTTAGCGACCATTTTATGGTTTTGTTGGACACTTTTGGAGCCTCTAACATGAAAGCATGGATCGTTCTTCTCAACGAACATTGCTTTGTTTCTATCAGTTATTTCTTCAGTTAAAGAGCATGCTGTTGACAAAAGCTCTGATTCTGTCTGCATGAAGCCAAATATTTTTGAAAGTAAATTTTTTATAATGTGTGGCACCTTGACCGGTGCAACTTTTGTATGAAAATAGACCTGAATAGACCCGCTCATTGACAGTACGCCTTATAATCCGGTGCGCCCTATGGTGCAAAAATAATGTAGGTTTTTTGCTCAAAATCATGCAGCCCTTATCTACAACCCCCCTGCAACACAATACCACAGATAGATTGCAGTTCTGAGAGAAACACCTTACAATGTCAGTGCTCCAATTTTTTTTTGGTGCAATTTTCGAATATTGTAGAAAAAGGTACTTCGTGCTCGGATGAGTTTGGTGTAGAAGAAGGTTCAGTCTTTTAGGATGACTTAGAACAGAGATACCAACATCAGTGGCCTCTGACGCCAAATGTGTTTGTCTTCATGAATGGACACATTTTCACAGACACATATTCTACACACATTCTGCTTGACTCCATTCCGGAATGTGTGTCTGTGTAGCATAAAACCAGACGAGCTCATAAATGCCTCACCAGTCGAGGTCTCATCTCCCTCAGGAAGGTCTTAAGGTCTCCTCCAGTCATCAGCTCTAGCAGTATGAACCTGGGCATCGCGTGCAAGCTGACCCCCACACAGCGTACAATGTTCTGGTGGCTGAACTTACTACAGTAAAAACAAGGAAAAACATTGGTTATGTTGACTTTATTATGGAAAATGAACTATACGTGTCGTACCTGATGATTAGAGCCTCCATAAGAAAGTCCAATTCATCTTGTTCTGAGCAAACCTCAGGAAGAGTCTATATTTTAGATGAGAAATAAATTGTACATCATGTACATGTCTTTCAAAACTTCTAACTGAAAAATAGTGATCAAAATAGCCAACATCTAAATCAAAGATTCTCAAACTGTAGTATGTGTACCACAAGTGGTACGAAGGCTCCATCTAGTGTAGCCAAAGACACCATATTTTTCAGACTATAAGGCACACTTAAAATCCTTTCATTTTCTCAAAAATCGACAGTGCATCTTATAACCAGGTGCACCTAATGTAAGGAATGGTTCTGGTTGTGCTTACTGACCTCGAAGCTATTTTATTTGGTACATGATGTCATGATACGTTTGACCAGTAGATGGCAGTCACACGTAAGAGGTACGTGTAGACTGCAATACGACGCCAGTAAACAACACCAAAACTTTAAATGTTCTATTGAGAATATAGAACATTACACACGGCGCTTGAAAGAATGCCAAAATGTTTTAGTACAACTTTGCTAAGCTATGAAGATGGATTGTGGGAGTATTACGGCTACCGTAGTCAGACGTACTGTGCTTCAACATACGGGTATTACTATGGTGTGTGTATAGGTACCACAAAATGGCACCTATTAACAGACATATTATCTGGCATTTTGTTTCGCAATATTATGCAAAACCAACTTTTCTTACCTTCTGGTACCTGCTGGTGTGTATTTGGGATCTGCATAAGTCCTAAAAAAATTTGCGCGGTCCGCCATTGTAGTCTGTGTATAAGCTGTAGTCGATAAACGTTGTCTTTTTGTCTATCTTCTTGTTATGGGACATTCATCCTCCGCTGTTGCCATTTCTAATATAAAGTAGCGTAAAGTTCTAACTTATATATGTCAGTAGATTCACTATGGAAGCACTAAAAACTACCGGTCTGGTGGGTTTACATAATTCACCCACGGAACTTTAGCTATTAGAGAGTTCTGGTTGGACGGTTTTTCATAGGACACATTTCCGGCGTTGATGTTGCATTAGTGAGCCACGGACGAGGATATGCCGCTCCGTTATTGATTTAAATAAAGTCTGAATGTCATTAAAACACTTAGCTCCATCTTTCGACACTTCTTCCATTCCTGTCCTTGCACGCTACACCGCTACAACAAAGATGACGGAGAGAAGACGCTGCCGAAGGTGAGCCGCGTAAATAAGACCACCCACAAAACGGCGCATCCTGAAATGACTGTCAGAAAGCGACTTGAAGATGATCTGTAAAACATAATCCACGTAACATTTTGACCAAAGAACCACCATTACTTGTTATGTAGACCACAAGGAAGTGTTTTACATTTAGAAAAAAATCATGATATGACCCATTTAATGTGCCTTATAATCCTTTTGTATGAAAATAGACCTGATCAGCAGTGCGCTTTATAATCCGGTGCGCACTATGGTCCGGAAAATACAGTACAGTGTTATATTTTCCTATATTTAACACAGTGTTACTGTTCAAACTGTGTGTAATGTTACAGTGGCCAAAAATATTAAATCTACTTGTTAAAAAAACCTGCTGCCTTGTTTTTAATGAATACTTAGGCCCACTACGCTACTGTATTTTAATGTTGTTCATTATAATGGTACATGGAGAGCCAAACTTTTTTTGAGCTGGTACTCAGTGAAAAAAGTTTGAGAACCACTGATCTAATGTAACATTTCCTAATCTATTATGAGAGGGTCAAAGAAGCCATTTCCGTTTCATTTAATCCAACACCTATTTCAAACTCCAACCTTTTAGGAAGCAGTTCTAGTTTTATAGAGAAGATACATCACCTTTACTGCCACATGAAGTGGACTTGGTTCTCCTGGTATCCCGACAGCCAGACCTTCATACACTTCACCGAAAGCACCATGACCCAGACCCCTAAGGACAGGTGTGCATCAAGTAATTACTTTGACATCCACATACCTTTATATTCAGACATTATTCTTAATCAACCACACATAGAGGATGTACCGGTAGTTAGATACAAACGTATTAAGTATGTTTTGATGACATAAAGTATATTAATTAATATAATTGACCATTCAATAGTTACAGCTACTTTATGTATGCATCAGGGGGTAATAGTATTTGGCATGATAGTAAATATAACTAGATTGTTGCTTATAATGTTGGCAGTCAACAACACCCTGAAGTTTGGAGCTCAAAAACAGGCTTTTTTGGGCTGAGATCCGATGACTGAATTCTTCTTATCAGATTGTAGGTACAGTGGTACCTCAAATTAAGAGTGTTATGAGAAAAGAGCAGTCCCTTGACTAACTGCAAGCAAAAATTTAAGCTACAAGCATCCCGCCATTCGTTGACGTAGCCAATGTCACAGTGAACCCCATAAGATGTGCCCAAAACATCTGGTCTTACTCGCTGGCATTAGGTTATCGCTAGAGAATGATACAACTTTGTTTTTCTTCTAACCATTAGGGTGAAGAAAGTGAGTGTGAAGAACAGTGCTGAGAAGAAGTGGATGATATTCATCGAATTAAAAAAAGGAGTCATTAAATACTGAAGCAGAATGAGTCTAACGTCAGCCAAGAATGTTAAAATATTAACTAAACGGCGGACATTTCTCCATGAAAATATGAAAAAGCTGTTGATGGTGTGTTTGATGGCAAAGCAGCTGGAAGGAGATATCGTAGAAGTGCACTCACTCATTATTATTACATTACTTTATAAAATGACTGTCACCTAGTCACTTCCATGTGTCCCTATGTTTACATCATTGAGTAGTCTGCTGCTTCCTTACTTCCTGTAAGTTTAGTCTCCGCTGTTTCTTCGTGAGTATTATGAATCATTCTTCATCTAAATGGGAATATATGAACATCCTAACAGTTGGCATCCTAATGACAGCAGACGTTGCACAGTAAGTGATATTTTATTATGTTTGTTGGTTCTCATAAAGTGTGCAGTGAGTAATAATTAGTGATGAAGAAAAAAACTAAAATGCAGTGATGCGTTTTTGAAATTAATGCACCACTTATGCTGAAAATGATCAAAATATTTAAATATTAACTGTTATTATAAATGTGCTTGTTGCTACATTACATATACTCATGTGCAAACCTTGTTTCCATATGAGTTGGGAAATTGTGTTAGATGTAAATATAAACGGAATACAATGATTTGCAAATCATTGTATTCCGTTTATATTTACATTTAACACAATTTCCCAACTCATATGGAAACGGGGTTTGTATATAAAACTTCAATGGAGATGTTTGGATGTTTTTTTAAGGGCTTGGTAGATGGAATTGCCCGGCTCCTATAGGTTCCATTGATTGCAGCAGACTTTTGATCGCATTTATTTAATATGTGATGAGGTGGCGACTTGTCCAGGGTGTACCCCACCTTCCACCCGAATGCAGCTGAGATAGGCTCCAGCACCCCCCCGCGACCCCAAAAGTGTCAAGCGGTAGGAAATGGATGGATTGTAGAATGCAAAAACCCCCCAAAACATCCATTGTCATGTCTTTCATAATAAATGTGAAAGATAGGCAACATTTTCAAAAAGTGCAAGTGTTTTTTATTGACCAGATCCTCCAACTAAGACCGTGTTTCTTCCGTGTGTAAACTAGGAGGATGGCAAAGGAGGAAGGGACACACGGTCACACGCAGCTTTCAGAGCGCACAGACTGATCACTTCCACATCAATCACTTGTCCATTTGTTTATTGTGTTTTTTATTAGAGAACTGTATTATTTGGATAATTACATGCAAGCAGATTAAAACTGCATTTACGTGCTTTATTTTAAAAATCATAGGACACAAAATATAAGAAATTGCTATGTTCCGATTTTTGTTCCCTTACTGTACCAAACTTGAACCGAACTACAGCCTTAATATGCACAGAACTGTGGGGATGACATGACGTTCATGACATTCAGGCAGGTAAGGTATTTATTTACAGTCCTAAAACCTTCGTTAGATTAATGCTTAAAATTTACACTTAGACCAGGGGTGTCCAAAGTGCGGCCCGCAGCTTGTTTTTTTATTGACACATTCTACAGAGAAAATAAACACATCCTGGATTAAAAAAACAAAACAAAAAACGGAAAAAAAATGGAACCAGGCCAAATCACAAGGTTCTGAGTATTAGTTTGACTTGTGTACCGTATTTATTTTGCAACTTTAGGCTGATTCCGAGTTGGGTATTAACTGTTTTGGTACAGTTGATGATCTTTGTCAATGGAAATCAAACTCCTGCTTGTTGGATATTAGGCTTCATTCAGAAATGTCACAGACACAAGATGCTTTTATTTACCTGGTAAGGGAAATGTTGCGTCTTGGCACTTCCTTTAGGTCATTGACTGAGGCCGTCTTACCAGCGAAGCAATAGTTTGGATTGTAGTCGGTCATGATGGTGGAGGCCCGCAGTTTACTGAGCTTGCAATCTGGACTTTGTAGCTCCAACTGTATGGACTGCAGCTCTGTGTGTTTACGCCTGTACACTGGAGGGAAGAATATCATTTTGTACTTCTTAAGTAACATATTTTGCACAAAAAAATCGCAAACTTTGACATTCATTGTCCAGTTGACACTTAGGGCCTGATTTACTAAAGGTTTGCGTGTACTAAAACACATGCAAACCTAACAGCACATGCAAATCTGGGGCCGTACTTATCAAGCTTCTTAGAATTACTCCTAAGAAGTCTGCTAAGAGTTGACTTAAGAGTAAATAAATTCTTCGCTGAAAGCTGCACTTAAAAGTTAGTTATCAAGCGTCTTACTCACACTTTCAGCGAAGTGTAGGACTGAATCTTAAGTGTCACACTCAGAGCTGAATTACGACATTACTATGTGCCGTAAACTGAATTTTAGGTGACGTAATTTCTGTGTCCATAGAAATGACCAATCACGGAAGGGAATCCGTTGTCTAAGAATAAAAAAATATCTTGGAAATATTTAAGTGGACAATGGGAGTGTATATTTTGACAATAAACTACAAAATAATACAAAACAAACTAGTCCCCGCCGGTACTCACGCTACCGCTCCCTCTCTTCTATCGCCCACACACTCACTGACGTCACTCACCTCACGGCCACACACATACGCTACTGTCATAACATTTTCTTTCCAATTCATTAATTAGGCAACTAATTTGAAACTGGTGTGGGTGGCTCTATATATACTAGCCCACTGCAGACACATGCAGAAATCAACAAGGAATCGAAAAGTATTAAATCTGTGACAAAAATAATATCCGCTCTGTCTAAACGATACCGTTTGATCAGCTGCTCGTCATCAAAAAAAACAAAAACATTGTTCCGTTCCCTGAACGTTCGCGCACGTCTCTCTCGCCTCAGTGCCATCCCCTGCTGGCAACTCCTAACCACTTAAGACACCTCTGAAGGTCTCTTAAATATCGTGGAGAGTAGGAGTGATTCTTAGACTTAAGAACGTTGATAAAAAGCTTTTATTCTTAAGTTTGAGAGTAGGACTAAATTTCGCAAATTCTCAGGACTTAAGTGTAAAATGGCACTCTAAGAAGCTTGATAAGTACGGCCCCTGATCTACTAAACGTGTGCAAAGTGGATTGTGTCTATTACGTGAGCAGAATAAGGCGTGCAATCCATTTTGAGGCTCTGTCTTCATTAGTTTGCAAAATATATGCTGATCTTTAAAACTCCCACAATATTGGGAGGAGAAGGTGCAACCACAATGTAATTTATCAACACTCATCATTGTTTTGCGAGCACTATTTAGTGTTTTAATTTGCACGTGCCAGAAGGAAGTGCAAACTACAGGATCAGTGCTCACGCTGCATTGACAGACAACGGACAGACGAGTATCCTCCGTCCTACGTGTGTGTGTCAACATTTTGGATGGTCAGAAATAAAAAATATTACACATATCGTCTATTTAGCAACATCATTTTATAACTTTATAGCTGCTAGAGGACTTGAGGGGCTTATTAAGACAAACTCAATTGATGCATTTTGGTGTCCTTTAGTATATTTTATGACTTTCGTTTTTTTCAATATAAATTATCAAAATATTTCTTATATGAAAAAAACTTATTTAAATAGGCATTTTTTGTGTCTTGGGCAGCGTAAGTGCAGCCTCTCTCCAATGAGCGCGTCTTGAGCGGTCGAAAAAATGAAAAAATGTTTTCATTGTAGATGCACTGCAGGACTGCTTCTAACATGGCCATAAAAAGTGGTAGATGTCTCCTGCATGTTTGAAAACATATGAATGAAAAGAGACATGGATGTGCAGTAAATGAGAGTGTCTCCATGGTGATGCCCCGTATAGTACACACAAAATCCTAATTTAAAAATAGGGCGGTCAGGACCATTTTTCAATTGTGTTCGTAGATCGCACGCAACACACCCACAAATAGTACATGCTATTTTAAAGATTGAACATGGTTAGCGCATGGCGTTTGGATCTTAGTAAATCAGGCCCTTAATGTTCAGAGGAAAAATAGACACAAATGCAATTTGTGTACTTTTTGAAAAAAAATCACTTGTGTTTGTATATCACAGAGTCTTAAGATGTTTCCAATGTAAATATCATACCATACCAAAGCTAAATGCATTGACGGACAAAACCCAAGTTATGCAGATTTATGTAAAACAGCTCATAGGATGGTGATATCAAGCTGTGACCTATGCAACACACATAGTTGTCCAAGTGAGAACTGTTGGGTTTTTTTGTTCATCTTTGTGTGTTTAGGGCAGGTATTTAGCAAGCATTGTCTACTCTGGGAGAGTTGTCAGCCTCCAGCTCAGCTGCCATCTATCATTAACACAATTCATTGGCACACAGAGGTAGTCCTAACCCCCCTGCTTAGCCATTGAACACAGGTGGGTGTCTGAATGTGTGTATGCGTGTTGCTCTCCACAAGTGGGAGAGGGAGCGTGGGAGGCGCATGTGGAGGAGATGATAACTTGATGAGTGCATGTCTGGCTGTAATGTTTCCCAGGCTGGTAAGGCAATCAAATGCGTGCACTGGCTGCAAGGCCTTAGTGTTCTAAAACCAGTATGTTAAGTGCCCTTCAAGAGGGACCTTGGTCGTGTGGGCAGCAGAAAAGTATGAGAGGCCTTTAGGGACATTATTAAGAATTACCTCTTACATACACTACTGAAATGCACTCACATAAGCAACTGAAATGTTTTTCTCTCACATACACTACTGAAACACTCTCATACACACTACTGAAATGTTTTTCTCTCACACACACTACTCAAACACTCTCATAAACACTACTGAATTTTTTTTCTCTCACACACTACTTAAACAATCTAATACACACTACTGAAAACCTTTCTCTCTCTCTCTCTCTCTCTCTCTCTCTCACACACACCCACACACACACACCCACACACACACACACACACACACACACACACACACACACACACACACACACACACACACACACACACACACACACACACACACACACGGAATTATTTTTCAATAGTATTCACAAAAGGATTTCACTTGTGTGTGTGAGAGCTTGTCACTAGTGTGTGTGAGAGAAAAACATGTCAGTAGTATGTGTGAAAGGATTTCACTTGTATGTATGAGAGTTTTTTACCAGTGTGTGTGAGAATATTTGCCTTCTGGTTCTGGTCACCAATAACGCCCGCCTCTTTTCAGGCAAATATTTATTTTATTTTATTTTTATTTTTTTTCCAGCCAAGTTGTTCACGAACAAAATGTCTGCCTAACTGCCGACAAGTAATCGAGGCAGAAGCTCTGCTTTATAATTTGATGGCTTCCGCTGAGACTATAATGCAACAATAGTCGTGTTGCACCCGTCCGTTGCACCTGCAGGCCACGACACCTGAGCAGTTACACAGTGTAGCCTTTCTCCTCCCGACAGCCAAGCAATATGGCGCCGCCTTTTACAGCTCCAGAGCACTCGTTCCAGAGCGAGTGTGCACATTATCAAGCGCAATGTTTCAGCTCATGGACACCGGGCATGAGGAGGACAAGATAAACATAAATTAACACCACCACCTGTCCTTTGGCATACTTAGCCGCAACCTCCAGCCAGACCACCACCACCTCCTGTCCTTTGGCATACCAAGCAACAACCTCCAGCCAGACCACCACCACCTAGTCTTCGGCAGGCCAAGCCGCAACCTCCAGCCAGACCACCACCACCTGCTCCAAGGCTGGTCCCCGTACCAGCACCCGCTCCTAGGCTGGTCCCCGTACCAGCACCCGCTCCAAGGCTGGTCCACGTACCAGCACTCGCTTCAAGGCTGGTCCCCGTACCAGCACCTGCTCCAAGGCTGGTCCCCGTACCAGCACCCACTCCAAGGCTGATCCTCGTACCAGCACCCGCACCCAGACTGGTCCCCGTACCAGCACCCAGATGGGTCCCTGTACCAGCACCCAGAAGGGTTCCCGCACCAGCACCTGCTCCAAGGCTGGTCCCCATACCAGCACCCAGACTGGTTCCCGTGCCAGTACCACGGCCAGCTCCTGCCGCAGCGCCACAGCCAGCGCCTGCTTCAGCACCACTGCCAGCTCATGCTTCAGCACCTCGGCTAGCACCCCAGCCTGCTTCCTTGTCTCTGACTCCGACGACATTGCCCTCCTCGTTTCTGACTTCGACAAGATCCTCTTCGTCTCTGGCGGGCCTTCCCACAGCGCCGTCATCCTCCTCGTCTCCAGCATCGTCGCCTCCGCGACCTCCGGCTGGCCGGCCGCACAGGCAGCCATCAGACGGCCGCACACGGCGCCCCCTGTGGCCAGCGCATGGACGCTTTTTGCGTCAACAGCAGCGACGCCCAGGACATAGGCGTGGAACTCGTAGGCTGCTGTGGTTCTGGCGCCACTCGCCTCCGCCTTCCCGACGACCAAGGAGGTGGCCGTTTCTTGGTCGCCCGCCTTGCCTGCTCGCCTCGCCGCCGCCACCAGACTCGTCCCCGGTGGATCCGGGGACACTTGGGCCGGCGACTCACCACCGGTTCCCTTACTCCACCCTCCCTTGACTCTTGATCTCTGTGTTCTTCTGGTTCGTTTTCTAGGACATCTGGAAGCTGTCCATAAGGAGGGGGTACTGTCACGGCCCGGGCGCAGCCCAGTGCGCATTAATCTGTGCACTGGGCTGGGCCTACCTACAAGCGCGCGCCACTCGGCTGCAGCAGGCGGCTGCATCAATCGGCTCAATCAGCACTTCACACCTGTCACTGAGCTTCCTCGTCTTCTTAAGCCACTGCAAACCTGCGTTCCGGGCCATAACGTAGCGACCTGTTCCTGTGCAGTAAGCCGACAAACCCTAGCTCTATGCACCCTCTCTCTCTCTCTGTGTTTTTCCCCCTCCGTGTTCATTTGTCTCGTGTTTCCTTGTCGTCTTTCAGCAATATTACTCCGTTCCCGCGTTACGAGGAGTGTGTTTCCATCCATCCATCCATCCATCCATTTTCTACCGCTTGTCCCTTTTGGAGTCGCGGGGGGTGCTGGAGCCTATCTCAGCTGCATTCGGGCTGACGGCGGGGTACACCCTGGACAAGTCTCCACCTCATCACAGGGCCAACACAGATAGACAGACAACATTCACACTCACATTCACACACTAGTGTTGCCAACCAAACTATCCCCAGGTGCATGTCTTTGGAGGTGGGAGGAAGCCGGAGTACCCGAAGGGGAACCCACGCAGTCACGGGGAGAACATGCAAACTCCACACAGAAAGATCCCGAGCCCGGGATTGAACCCAGGACTACTCAGGACCTTCGTATTGTGAGGCACATGCACTAACCCCTGTGCCACCGTGTCTCGTCTCCCCATATTCCCTCTGGTTCCTTGGCTGCCTCTTGGATCTCGACCTCCCGCCTGGACATGGACTTTGACCCCTCGTTCCTGCACTTGACCTCACACCTGCCCACATACCTAAGAGCCTGCCTTGCCCCCCTCTTGGACTTTCGCACATCGCTCAACACTTCCGGTAACACTCATCAGATAATCGCTACACAGAGTCACACACATATACATTTTGGATTAGTCACAGTTAATCTCTTATTGTAGATATATAAATAAATAGAGCTAAAATGACGTCCCTGCTGTCTGTGCCGTCTTCTTCCCCTGTACACTAACAGTTCTTATAGGCCTGGCCAACCAGGCAGACCACCCCACTGCCACTTGATGGTCAATGGGGGAGGAGCTAATAGGCAACACGTCACAGTGGTCAGGTGACCCTTCTGAAGAAGACTGCAAATGACAGTCAAAACATCAATCCATCCATTTACTATCGCGGGGGATGCTGGAGCCTATCCAATATCAGGTAAAAATTCCATTTAATATACCGAAAATATTGTCTGCTTACAAGAACATTTAAAATGAAAAAAAAAAAATCCTCTTTTTCAATATTTTTGACAGACATGGACTTGCATTTAAACATAACCGATTTTTGTTGAAAAATATATTATTGACATGAATCCTATTGACTATAAAAGATTGATAAATGGCATTTCAGTCCAGCTTCTTTAGCTTTTAAAGTCTTCTCTACGGGATGAACAGATGGAGAAAGTTTCTCCAAGCCTAATGATTGCTATAAGAAACGTATTAGTTAGTAAATGTAATAATGACACATAAGGAACACAATTAATTCTGATAGAACTTGCACACCAAAAGGTGTTGCGTCCCAGAGAAACTTCTTACCTCATATTCATTTTGAAAAAATTGGACTAAACATAACAAATTTCTTATTCCAAATAAAGTGAAAATCGTGTCACAAATTTTACCTTTGTAAATCTCTTCTGTCTAAATTCATCCAGGCTGTTTCTTTAAAATGCTTGTTTTTCTCACATTGAAAAAGAGTCAATTAACTATGAATGTCCAATCTCACAATTATTCTGGACTGAACTTTCTGTTGTACTGTTTAATACTTACAATATATTGTTTAGAACTTACAATATACTGTTTGTGTTGAAAGGAAGGGTTCTGTTCTTACAAGGTAAATGTCATAAAAATGTGAGTATGCTGTCAAACTGTTGTGTCTACTAGGAGTATTACACATTCATAAATCCAGAGTAATGTCATGCAAACCAAATAGCTTTTCATTTTATTATCCATCCATCCTCAATATCACAAACATTTACAAAAAATCATTAATGCTGACTGTTATTGACGTGAGCATTGATTGAATGAGAAAGCAAGGGAAATTAGTTACTGCATGGAACATAAGTAGAAGCAGAAGTGACACTTTCAAAATAAAAGTCTACGCAAAAACACGGATCACACTTTTTAAGCTCTCATGGACCATATAACATGACATTGTTGACCACATTTGGCCTGCGGGCCTTGAGTGTGACACATGTGACTTAGTTATCATTTAATTTATATAATTAATTTAATGACTATTCTGCTCAACTTGAATGTCAAACAATTTCCTAATTTTTTTTTCTTTTTCCACAAGTCCCGGTGTGTTTTTAAAGTACCAATTTGGTACTAGTATTGGTTAAAATGTAAACAATACCCATCCCTACTCCAACCCCCCTATCAAAAGCAAACACAGGCTTGTGACATAAAAACACACAAAAAGAAAGTTCATTTGCATTCTTAAACATATTTGTTTTTCTTTTTATGTTTTTTGCTCACTTTTGCATGCTTTATGGTCCATTGTGAAACAATATGCCACCCCCCCTGCCAAAGATAGACTGCAGTCCTGTGAGAAAAACTCCCCCAAAAAACTAATCTAACACATTTTGTACAATATATTAATTTAATGCAAATTTAAAAGATTATTTTTTTACGTGCATCCCTTAATCATCTTTTTTTCACAGAAAAAAAATCCTCTGGTAATGTATTATCTTCATGTATCATCTTCTCATAGAAGGGGGTCATTCAAAGAACATTGTATGGCATCGATAACACTTACTTATCATAACTCCAGACACGGCCAGCAGCAGGGCGGCAATAAGGGCTGAGGTGCCGACAGAAAGACCCAGAGCCAAGTGGGACACAGACGGCTGGGAAGGCAGGAGGGACACCTCTGCATGAAAAGGGAAGACAACAACGTTCCAGTCGTTACCTCCCCATGAAACATATTAACATTCCCTTTGTCGCTCTGATCCCAAACTTAATTAATGATGTGAAAGGGATGACACGACAGAGTCAAGGAGCTGCGCAGCATATCAATTCTCTGTGTTGACGGAAGATCTTCAAGCCGAGGTACAAATCTGCACGCCGAAAGGCACCATATTGAGACGCTGACCTTTTCTGACTGGGTGCCATACAATTATCTGTTGCTTGTCCTAACACAGAATAGATGTGTGAATCCTCGTGGCGAGGAGAAAGTCTAAGTCATTAAGATATTATTGAAATGGTGATGGCGTTATTATTTTGATTGTAACGATTGTGACATCTCCCCCGTATCGATTTATTTCGGATCCACATTCATATTTTCATTATTCATCTGCGATAACAAATGGTAATTGAAGGGGTTATTCTGGCTTCTCAGCCTTTTGTTACAGCTGTGTGAGAACCTATTTATAGTGAAGGTTAAAGTGGGCTTCATGCACAGACACAATGACAAGACAATATAAGTCATACTGCTCTAGACACAAAGCAATATTTCAAATCCACTTCGGCATCAATCTTTTATCCTAAATACTAGACATGACAAGTTATTTGATCAAATGTAATAGTGGAACTTGACTCAACATGTACAGTGTATCCGGAAAGTATTCCCAGTGCTTCATTTTTTCGACATGTTCTTATGTTACAGTCTTATTCCAAAATTCTACGCAAAAAAGTTTTTTTAAAATCTTTGATAATTTATGAAAAAAAAAAAAAAATCACATGTAGATACAGGTATTCACAGTATTCACAGCCCCACCTTTGGCAGCAATTAGTTTTAGGTTTTCTTGAATACGATGCCACAATTTTGGCACACCTATCTTTGGGCAGTTATGCCCATTCCTCTTCGCAGCACCTCTCAAGCTCCATCAGGTTGATGAGAAGCGTTGGTTTTCATTGTCTCTGTACATTGCTGCATCCATCTGTCCCTCTATCCTAACTAGTCTCCCATTTGCTGCCCCTGAAAAACCTCCCCACAGCATGATGCTGCCACCACCATGCTTCACTGTAGGGATGGTATTGGCCTGGTGATGAGCGGTGCCTGGTTTCCTCCAAACATGATGCCTGGCATTCAAACCAAAGAGTTGAATCTTTGTCTCATCAGACCAGAGAAGTTTGTTTCTCATGGTCGGAGAGAATTTCAGGTGCATTTTGGCAAACTTTTTACTAAGAAATGGCTTCTGTCTGCCCACTATACCATACAGGCCTCATCGGTGGATTGCTGCAGAGATGGCTGTCCTTCTGGAAGGTTCTACTCTTTTCACAGAGGAAGGCTGTAGCTCTGACAGAGTGACCATGGGGTTCTTGGTCACCTCCTTGACTCGACTAAAATAAATGCAGCAAGATACAGAGACATCCTGGATGAAAACCAACGCTTCCCATTCAACCTGATGGAGCTTAGATAGGTGTGCCAATGTTGTGGCATCATATTTAAAAACACATGAGGCTGTAATTGCTGCCAAAGGTGCATCAACAAAGTATTGAGAAAAGGCTGTGAATACTTATGCACATGTGATTTTTAATACATTTGCAAAGTGTTTGAAAAAAATAAATTACATTGTTATTGTGGGGTATTGTGTGTAGAATTTTAAGAACAAAAATGCATTTATTCCATTTTGGAATAAGGCTGTGACATAACACAATGTGGAAAAGGGAAGCGCTGTGAATATTTTCCGAATGCACTGAACAGTACTAAAACCATTAAGTACTTTGCAATAATTCCCAGTAAGGATTGGTCATTTTGTTACGGATAATAAATTAATTTACCAAGATAAAACAAAATGCTTTCAGGGCATAAATACTTTTGCAGATGAATTAATGTTCTTATTCACTGAGTCACAGTCCATTTACAATTACATTTAGCTCAATCAATTACAACTGCACCATGGTGGGACAAAGTGAGACAATGTATAAAATACCTGTAGAGTTGATGCAGGACATGCCATCTGGTGCCAGGGTGAGGTCATCGTCACAGTAGCAGACGATGTCTCCCTTTATCTCGTGGCATTCGCGGCTCTCGCAGTGACTGCAGTTCCGCACTGGACTGATGACCACCTCTCCGTCGCTCTCCATTGCTGACACAGAAAGTAAGCCATGTTGGAGCACAGATTTTGTTGCATTCGGTGTGGGGAAAAAAGACCTCATCCACATGTACTATCAACTAGGGGTGTTTTGATCTAATATTGATATTGAATATCGGTCTGATATTATCGAAAAAAATAAAAATAAATCAAACATCAGATGATATTGGCCTGTATCTAAAATCTCAGATACAAGCGGTCCTGCAGCGTGTTAGTGCAAATCTGGACAGCCAGTTAACATCTAAATGTCCTCCAATCAACACGCAAGGTTGGTCTTTTCTTTTCTTTTTGTGAAGTCATTTACAAAAGGTAAACATGGCAGGCTATGGGCTACTTGGAGCTAGAAGCTACACAACAGCTAAGCACATTACCTACCTTCTCTGCATAGTGGGGTCACGCTGGTGTTAGTCCTAAGTGTCTTAATACTTTTGTCTAGTGTTAGTCCTAAGTGTCCCAATACTTTTGTCCAGTGGTAGTCCTAAGTGTCCCAATACTTTTGTCTAGTGTTAGTCCTAAGTGTCCCAATACTTGTGTCCAGTGTTAGTCCTAAGTGTCCCAATACTTTTGTCTAGTGTTAGTCCTAAGCGTCCCAATACTTTTGTCCAGTGTTAGTCCTAAGTGTCCCAATACTTTTGTCTATTGTTAGTCCTTAGTGTCCCAATACTTTTGTCCTGGACAAAAGTATTGGGACACTAAGGACTAACACTGTCCAGTGTTAGTACTAAGTGTCCCAATACTTTTGTCTATTGTTAGTCCTTAGTGTCCCAATACTTTTGTCCTGGACAAAAGTATTGGGACACTAAGGACTAACACTGGACAAAAGTATTGGGACACTAAGGACTAACACTAGACAAAAGTATTGGGACACTAAGGACTAACAATAGACAAAAGTATTGGGACACTTAGGACTAACACTGGACAAAAGTATTGGGACGCTTAGGACTAACACTGGAAAAAAGTATTGGGACACTTAGGACTAACACTGGACAAAAGTATTGGGACACTTAGGTAGCACACAAGCTAGACAAACATAATAGGTAATAATATTGCAGTCTAAACACAACAAGCGTCAATATAAACAAGTATCAAATTATTATAGCCGCATATTACTTACAAAGTCTCCAAGGCAGAAGTGTATTAGAAAGTATGCAGTAACAAACTCGTCCGCATCATTCGACTTACTGCATTGTGAATTTGACCAAACTCATTTTTGTGACCACTAGGTGTCGCCAAAACATTTCCACTTCGATTTAAAGAGTGAATCAGACAAAATAATTAAAGTATGTATAAGTCGTGTTGATATATGTTTGGATTAATATCAGTATATATCAATACTGCATATACCAATACCGCAAGGCTCCAATATTAGTATAATTTGGAATGCCATCTCGCTACACAAACTACCGCACCTCAATGCATCCAACTGGTTGTCAAACTTCTGAAAATTGCATCATTAAAGATGGTGATGAGTCTAGATAGACAGAAAGTGGAGTTTGAGTTCGAGTTTATTTGAACATGCGTGCATACAACATGATACACCACAATTTCAAGTTTCTCTATTCAACATGTTTGAAAAGGAGTAGGAAGAAGCAGAAATATTTAATCCTACCCCTTTTCCTTTACATAGCAGTTACTAACACTTTTGTTCACTTCTTGTTCTCAATTTATTTAAAATATACTCCATAAGTAATAACATTAAAAATAAATAAATAAATAAAAATGACTGAAGTAAGTTATATTTCATATGTTGATATCAATAAGATTATCTAGAAAATGAATGGATGGATGAAATACATTCAGAATGTTTACCATGGTTATTCTTCTTTGTACTTAGTTTCTTGAATAGGATCATATTAGTACATTGTTTGATTTCTTTGCTTAATCCATTCTATAATTGAATTCCACATACTGATATACTGAAGGTCTTAAGTGTTATACGTGCGTACAAATGTTTTAAATGACATTTTTCTCTAATATTATATTTCTCCTTTTTTTTGTTGTTGTTTGCGGCCTCATTTTGGTCTTGAATATGATCTATATATCATTATTATTAGACCCCTGGAAGGCCCCCTTCCCACCCTAAACCTAATGTCATGAGGGCAGCCATAACAAATCTGTTTTTCAGCTGGGGCTGCAGCAGTACTGAGTTGTAACACACTTTTCCACCACCTGTGGCAGTAATGACAATCTTAAGCAAACAGAATAAGCCTGGAACTAAAGTCATAGCGCAAAAATTATGACTAAAGTGGTGAAGTTGTATTTTCATTTGAGCTTGATAATTAGTTTAGTTAAGAAACATATCTATTATTAATTTAGTACATTTATTTTAGCACAACATAATTGTAAATTAAAATGTATTTTTCATCAGCCATTTATTAGCCCCTCTTATGCAGTATATTTGGTTAGTACGGTACTTATTTTTCTAATCAATCTAACCTACGGTTTATGTGTTAAAATAATAATAATCTTTGTGATTAACACATGGTTTCATATCATTTGTTGAGGTTGTAAACTGTAAGTAGGTTAGATGTAATTATTAAATGTGATTAAAATCCAGAGTAAGATTAATAATTCAGTGTTAATACTTGATTGGGCCCCAGGCTCCTCTGTAGTGGAAAAGTTGGGCCCTGAGGTCAAAAAGTTTAAAAGCCCCTGCTCTAGTACAACCAGCACAACCAGGAGGTGAACACGTTCAAGACTGCAGAGATGATTTTGTACTGTAAAATGATTTTGTACTGTAAAAACAAGTGTTGCCACAGCTGCACCTCACCCTGTCCAACTGCCCTGTGTCATTTGTCAAAGACCTTCAAGTTCTTGGGATCCATAATCTCTCTCGATCTGCTGAGGTGAGAGGTTAACATCAACTCCCTCCTAAAAAAGCCCAGCAGAGGATATATTTCCTGCGGCCGCTGAGGAAGCAGGACTTAAGACAGGAGCTGATGAGGCAGCTTTCTTACACTTCTGTGATCATCCATCACAGACTGGTTGGGTGCTGCTACAAAAAAGGACAAAATCAGATTTCAACCAACAGTATGGACCGCTAGTGAAAGGATCATCGACACCGTACTACCCGCTCTTGAAGACCTGCAAGACCGGTATATGAAAAGTCAGTCTTTAATCATTGTGTCATCGTCTTCCTCCTGCGAACTAAAACCACCGAAATCCTCTTCGTCGGTGTCGGAGAAGAACAGGCCGTAAATAAGCCGCACCCTTGTATAAGCCGCAGGGACCAGAACGAGGGGAAAAAGTAGCGGCTTATAGTCCGGAAATTACGGTACATGCATTTACACATAGGTAAAACCTAAACCTACATTTTTTTTTAAAGGTGTACAATAATTTTTGTTGTTTTTGCATGTTTTTAAACTTGAGAAACAGTGTCCTCTGCAGTGGACGTACACTACCGTTCAAAAGTTTGGGGTCACATTGAAATGTCCTTATTTTCAATGAAGATAACTTTAAACTAGTCTTAACTTTAAAGAAATACACTCTATACATTGCTAATGTGGTAAATGACTATTCTAGCTGCAAATGTCTGGTTTTTGGTGCAATATCTACATAGGTGTATAGAGGCCCATTTCCAGCAACTATCACTCCAGTGTTCTAATGGTACAATGTGTTTGCTCATTGGCTCAGAAGGCTAATTGATGATTAGAAAACCCTTGTGCAATCATGTTCACACATCTGAAAACAGTCTAGCTCATTACAGAAGCTACAAAACTGACCTTCCTTTGAGCAGATTGAGTTTCTGGAGCATCACATTTGTGGGGTCAATTAAACGCTCAAAATGGCCAGAAAAAGAGAACTTTCATCTGAAACTCGACAGTCTATTCTTGTTCTTAGAATTGAAGGCTATTCCACAAAATTGTTTGGGTGATCCCAAACTTTTGAACGGTAGTGTATGTTTTTTGGTCTATTTCTTTGGTCAGAGTTACACATTTTGGTAAACAATATCCCTGTCATGCAAAACACAAATGTCCACTGCAGAAGACGCTGGTTCTCAGGATATAACAAAAAAAGGATTTTGTCTTAATAAAACATATTGATATAATCACTGTAGTATTGACGCTAAACTGATGGATTCTTGTTATTGTTACTGTCCAACGCCCCCTGTTTAAAAGTTAATAGTTAAAGTTCCAACAATCGTCACACACACACTGGGTGTGGTGAAATTTGTCGTCTGCATTTGACCCATCCCCATGTTCACACCCCTGGAAGGTGAGGGGAGCAGTGAGCAGCAGCATGCGCCAAGCTCAGAAATCATTTGGTGATTTAACGCCCAATTCCAACCCTTGTTTCTGAGTGCCAAGCAGGGAGGCAATGGGTCCCATTTTTATAGTCTTTGGTATGACTCGGCCAAGGTTTGAATTCACGACCTTCCAGTCTCAGGGCGGACACTCTAACCACAAGGCCACTGAGCTGGTTTAAGAGTTCTATAAATGCAGACGATACACTGGTGCTGCCGAGATGAGCGGTCGCACTCTCTTTCGCTCCCGATCGGGAATTCAAACAACTGCTCGGATTATCCCACACTTCCTCCTTTTTCTACTGTGGATCAAGGATTTATATTTTAAACCTCCTCGGATACTTTACCCTCTTGAAAATGAGAGTCAAGAACGCGAAATGGACATACACAGTGACTTTTATCTCCACGACAATACATCAGCGAAGCACCTTGGCTTTGGAGCTAACGTGTTAGCATCGTGCTTGACTGGCCATCGAAGCAAAGGGAACATGCCCCTGACTGGAAGGATAGACAGAAAGTCAATAATACTACTATTACTTCTACTATCAGGAGACACTGAACTCAACCCTGGACCTGCAACAACACGGTTAATGTTGTCCCGACTGGCGAAGACTAGCAATGCTACTGCTAGCGTCGCCATCGAAGCTAACTCGGCTACCGGCTCATCTCAGCTCAAGCTCACCTGTGCTCCAGCAATCGGCGGCTCGGTGGAGGACTTCGCCCCGTTCATCGACACGGTCGGAGGCCCGGCGGCGGCGGTGGAGGACGACCCAGTCATCGGAGAAGGCATCGACTCAGCGGCGGTGAACGACGCAGCGGCGGTGAACGACGCAGCGGCGGCGGTGGACGGCGAACCAGTCATCGATGATGGCGGGGAACTGCACGAGATGGCGGGGGTCCACGCGGCCTCTCCCCGGTCCACGACGGTCGAGGACGCGGCATACACTGGATTTAGAGGCGCCTTTACAAAAACATTTTCGTTATTCTCTTTGTCCTCAAAAAAGCCAGCCAAAAGGAAATCCACCCCCAGCAACCCTACCTGGCCTCCCCCTCCCTCCCCCTTCACCTGGAGGAAGATGCCTCTCTCTCTCTCTCCTCTCTCTCCCTTCTCTTCTTCAACTTCAACAGCAATAACAACCAAGAACTTTTCTGGTCAGTACCACAACACAGCGGACTCTGATGCTCTTTTTGGTTCCAGTGGACTACACATCATCCACCTTAATGTGAACAGCCTCTCTGGAGCCAAACTCGACCAAATCAGAGAAATGTTCCTCAACACGAAGGTAAACATTTTGTGTTTCTCTGAAACCAAATTTGATCAAAGTATTTCTGACTCAGAGATAGAAATAGAAAACTTTTCGGTTATCAGAAAGAATAGGAATGAACACGGTGGGGGCGTTTGTATGTATATTCACCAAGATATAAAAAACATAACTCGCACTGATCTTAACCACAATGACCTGGAATCTGTGTGGGCAGAAATC
Organism: Entelurus aequoreus; assembly: GCF_033978785.1. Lineage (NCBI taxonomy): Eukaryota > Metazoa > Chordata > Actinopteri > Syngnathiformes > Syngnathidae > Entelurus > Entelurus aequoreus. The sequence continues at coordinate 34,270,949 of NC_084733.1, forward strand.
AAATTTAAAACGCTAAGCCGGTACTAATAGGGACTGTTTATAGACCCCCTAATCAGAGTGATTTCTATGGGGCTTTGGAAGAATGCTTGGCAGGGACAGACAACGTGGAGAAAATTATAACTGGGGATCTGAACACAGATATTCAACTCAAAGATGCGCCTGTCTTCAGATCCTTCAGCAACTTTTGTAATCTGCACGGTCTTTCCCAGCTAATAGCGCTACCTACAAAGGTGTGTGATTCCACCCAATCAACCATAGATCTCATTCTCACTTCAAACCGGCCTAAAATAAAAAATAGTGGGGTCATGATCTGTGGTCTTAGCGACCACTATCTAACCTTCTGCACCCGCAAAATAGCTAAACCCAAAACCAATGGCCACATAACAGCCCAATCCAGATCCCTCAAAAAATACTCCAATGACAATTTCAATTTAAAATTAGATGAGTGGGATTGGTCCCCTGTGCTCGCGAGCAACCTGGTCGATGTTGCTTGGGATCGCTTCAAAACGGCGTTCCTAAAGATACTAAATGACATGGCTCCCGTGAAAACAGTCAGGATCAAAGCCCGCTCGGAACCATGGATGAATCCGGACCTATTAGCTGCCATTAAAGACAGAGACAGAAAATACTCTGAATACCAAAAATGTAAAACAGAAGTAGATAAACAACCCAATAACATCAACCTCAAATTACTCCTTTCAACTCTCAAAAAGCAATGCAATAAATTAAGAAATAAGTCAACCAACCTGACTAAATCCTTAAAAAAAAATTACATTAACGACAAAATAGAGGAAAACACAAATAAGCCACGTGAGCTCTGGAAAATTCTCAACAACCAGCTTCCTGGTTGCAGCCAGAAACTTAAAACAAGACTCACCACCATCAGCATCAAGGAGGGTGACTCCCTCATTACAGACAAAATGGAGGTAGCTAGCAGACTTAACATCTTTTTCACTAGCATAGCCGCAACCCTTGTCAACAAGCTGTCCCACCACTCTGGTCGCTTTGGTGTAGAACACATTAAAGCCTTCTACAGAAAGCTAGGAGTATCCAACGATGATTTCAAATTAGAAATGGTCACAGCTGATGAGGTGTTTAAAAAATTGAGCGCGCTCCACCCTAACAAGACCACCGGCCTTGATAATATTCCCTCCAGATTCCTCAGGGACTCTGCCTCCATCATTGCCCCGATCATCACGCACATAATAAACCTATCAATTACACAAGGCCGAGTACCAAAAGATTTTAAGATAGCAAGAGTAACTCCCCTCTTTAAAAAAGGAAGCAAATTGGAACCTGGCAACTACCGACCTGTTTCTATTCTCAGCTCCATTTCGAAAGTAATGGAGAAAATAGTTTATGAACAGGTCGATAGTTACCTTGCCACTAATAAACTCATGTACAAATTCCAATCCGGCTTCAGAACTAACCACTCCACTGACACATGCCTTCTCTATCTGACCGACCACATCAAACATGAGGTGGACGCGGGCAAATACTGCGGCATGGTCATGCTGGACCTTCAGAAGGCCTTTGACACCGTTAATCACACTATACTGTTGGATAAGCTCAGAGCAATCAGATTTAACAAAACCTCATGGAGCTGGATGCAATCTTACTTGGAGGGGAGGGAGCAGGTGGTAGAGGTGAACGGCACCGTGTCCCCCCCCTCTCGGTGAGCTGTGGAGTCCCCCAAGGCAGTATATTGGGACCTTTACTGTTCCTAATATACATAAATGACATGTCATCGGCATGCGACTGTGAATTGTTTTTGTTTGCGGATGACTCTGCCCTGCTGGTATCCGGCAAGGACAAGTCACAGGTGGAGAAAATCCTCAGTGCTGAACTCTGTAGAACTTGCACCTGGCTCGCTGACAACAAGCTATCCATACACTTGGGTAAAACAGAATCCATCCTGTTTGGGTCCCACATCAACCTTAAGAAAGTCAATGACTTCACCATAAAAGTGGGTGACATTGTTATCACCAGGAAAGATGAGGTCACCTACCTAGGTTCCATTCTAGAGGCTAACCTTTCCTGTGATAAAATGGCAACCAAGGTAATCAGAAAGGTTAACCAACGAACGAGATTTCTCTACAGAATCTCCTCTCTGGTCAACAAAAGCACCTTGAGGATTCTGGCGGGAACTCTCGTTCAACCCTTTTTCGATTACGCATGCACCTCCTGGTACCCTAGCACCTCCAAAACCCTCAAATCTAAACTCCAAACATCTCAGAACAAGCTAGTCAGGTTACTTCTAGACCTCCACCCGAGATCCCACCTCACTCCTACCCACTTCTCTAAAGTGGGCTGGCTCAAGGTGGAGGACAAAGTTAAACAACTTGCACTGAGCCTAGTCTATAAAATCCACTACACCTCCCTGATACCGAAGTACATGTCAAACTACTTCCTTAACGTAAATGACCGCCATAACCACAACACCAGGGGGAGCTCCACTAACCACGTTAAACCCAGATTCCGAACTAACAAAGGTCTTAACTCATTCTCTTTCTATGCCACATCAATGTGGAGTGCGCTCCCAACAGGTATAAAAGAAAGGGCATCTCTATCCTCCTTCAAAACCGCACTAAAAGTTCACCTCCAGGAAGCTACAACCCTAAACTAACACCCTCCCCGGATTGCTAATAATCAAATGTAAACAATCAAATGCAGATACTTTTTCTTATGCCTTCTGATCTCTCTCTCTCTCTCTCTATCGCTCTCTTTCTCTCTCTCTCTCTACATGTCCACTACTTGCTGACCATATCCTACCCCCCACCCCCTCCACACCCCTGATTGTAAATAATGTAAATAATTCAATGTGATTATCTTGTGTGATGACTGTACTATGATGATAGTATATATGATAGTATATATCTGTATCATAAATCAATTTAAGTGGACCCCGACTTAAACAAGTTGAAAAACTTATTTGGGTGTTACCATTTAGTGGTCAATTGTACGGAATATGTACTTCACTGTGCAACCTACTAATAAAAGTCTCAATCAATCAATCAATCAATTCTAGCTTAGCATTTAGCATTGCTTATTGTATCCTCCTACTGTGTATAATGTAGCATGTTTAGCTAGTTCTTGTCCTCTAATGATAATGATATACGTAGGAAATGTAGTTTATTTGTTACCATGGAGGCAAGGACTAGTAATTTAGAAGAAGCTTCCCACTGTGGAGGGACATTAGCCGCTACCTCACTGGCAAGGATGCTACAATGTATTGAGGATGCCTTCATTCGCCTGTCGCTTTTAAAACTGCAGGTTTTTCTTTATTTAATTCCAGTTCCTTTTCCGCAACATTTAAAATGGTAACAAAAGCAAAATAATTTACGATTTTCATGTAAAAAAATCAAAACTTAAATGAAATGTTTAACTATTTAGCAGGTGCAGCGACGTGGATCAACAGGTGTGGAAGCCAGACAGACACGCATCAAGAAAATACCTTAAAAAAAGCACTGCAAGATAAATGAGGACATGTTTATTTATACACATGAATTCATAATTGAGCCACTGTCTAATGTATATACTAAATATTGAACACATAATGGAGTCTACAGCCAGGGTGCCCAAACTTTTTGCCTTCAAGGGCCAACGTGAAAATGTGCCGATGGGCCCAACACAGTGATTTTAAGCAAACAGCTGCACAATAACTGAGTAGTTCAATCCCATACCACCACTATTTAATGTAGTGGAGATGATCGATAGATGACATCGATTCCATAGATGACAACTTATTAGTCTTGCGGACATGCCATCAGTGATTGTGTGAGTTTAAAAGAGAATTACTATGTATTCAATTTTGGTAAGCCAACCTTTGGCCGGTCAAACATAATGACTTGGTGGGCCGAATTTAGCTTGTAGGCCCCACTTTGGGCACTCCTGGTCTGCAGTATTTCCTTCTGTTTAGTGTTTTCAACCGGAAATAAAAGTGCGGTTCCGTCTTCTCATCATCAATAGCTAGATAATAGATTACACTTGTATAGCGCTTTTCTACCTTCAAGGTACTCAAACCGCTTTGACACTATTTCCACATTCACCCATTCACACACACATTCACACACTGACGGCGGGAACTGTCATGCAAGGCCCTAACCACAATCCATCAGGAGCAAGGGTGAAGTGTCTTGCTCAAAGACTCAGCTGGGATCAAACCTAAAACCCTCAATGCTGGCATGGCCACTCTGCCACCGGAGCCACTCCGTCCCCATTCTTCATTCATCACACCAAGGAACGTTTGTAAGTTTTACAATATAGCTAAAACAATTAATGTTTACTAAACCGTCCCACGTGTGATGTCTGTAGGAGTGTTTTCATGCATATTTATACGTGCTATCATAATGTAATCAAGCTAGTGTCTTTAGCATCAGCTAATATGCTAACACATTTACAAGTGTCTGTGTTGGTATCGTTAACTTACAATGGCATTATTTTTGTATTGTTTCAGTCTTGTCAATTAACCCTGGATTTATTGAGTCTGTTTAGCTGATTGGCGAGCTAGCTTCCGCTAGGTTACCCAACTAGTGGGTGCATGAGGATGACTTGTGTTTTGTTTGATCAGCCGTTTTACTGTCTTGTTAAAGGCACTGTTTGGAAACAATTAAGGTATTCAAAAAAACATTTACACAATCTTTTTGTGTAAATAACTAATTTCACTTCGTATATATCTGCGGCTTATAGTCCAGTGCGGATCATTTTTAAAAAAATATTTGTTTCTTCTAATATTTAGTAGGTGCGGCTTGTATATCGGTGTGCTCTATTGTTTGGAAAATCTGGTACTCACACACGCAAATGAGCCCTGTTTTACATTTTGCACATGTGACAACACGCTTCTTTGCCACCAACACCATACTACATGTATTCTGCAGTTTGCCTCAGTGCAGTACTGCAGTTAACAGCAATAACATGTACATCTGAGAGCTCTTGCAGATTCATACTCACGGTGATGACAGTCGAGGTGTTTATAAATTAGATAATCTGATGTAGCCTTTGGCAAGGACCATATCTAGTCACACTCTGTGCCCTGCAAAGCAACCCCCAGCTGCTAAACGCGAGCAAACACTACCCTATTTAGGTCCTCTTAGATATCAGCCACGCCAAGTGGAGACAAATGGCTCCACTGTGAATTCATTATTGTGCTGTTTGCCGAAAGCGTGTACTCTTTAGTATTGCAACACAATCACATTTATCTGAAGAAGCTATTTCCCCTTCATCATTTCCTTATTAGGATTATGAGTGCAAATACATATTTAACTGAGAAACAATAGAAATGTTTCCATGGTGTAATGCAAATGTCTTGATCCTCACACTTCACACGCTATAGTACTATGCAGTGGCCTGGTTGACTAATTTTGTTTTATATCTACACTGTAAGAAATGTCATTGTAAATTTACAACAAATTATTGGCTAATAATTGCATTACTTTCACAGTAACATTTATCGTAATTTACTGTGAAATATATTCACAGTCATTTGTAGAGCTGTGATTTTCCAGTAAATTACAATAACATTTTAACAATATGCCGCAACTGTACAGTTGTGATTTTACAGTTATTTCTAATACATATACAACTGCAGTATGTACTATGACTTCACACTTGCGATTTTACAATTGATTACAATAAAAATACAACTATGTGCTGCAACTTCACAGTTGGGATTTTACAGTTAATTACAGTAAATTTAACTTACATTTTTCGGACTGTAAGGCAACCTTAAAATCCTATAATTTTCTCAAAAATTGACAGTGCGCATTATAACTTGATGCGCCTTGTGTATGTACTAATTCTGGTTGTGCTTACCGACCTTGAACCAATTTTATACGGTACATTACCCTTGCTCCTGATGGGCCTGGTTAGCGCCGTGCATGGCAGCTCCCGCCATCAGTGTGTGAATGTGTGTGTGTGTGAATGGGTGAATGTGGAAATAGTGCCAAAGCGCTTTGAGTTCCTTAAAAAGGTAGAAAAGCGCTGTACATACACTTACCATTTACCATTGTGTAGTCACACATAAGAGATAGGGGTGGACTGCAGGTTGACGCCTGTTCAATAATAATATGCCAGCAAGTACCTGACCAAAAATGTGATGTTTCATTGAGAATATAGAATATGACACATGGCGCTGAAAAACTGTCAAACATGTTTTGTACGACTTTGGTGAGCTATAGAGCCGCACCGCTTGATGAATTGTTGTAGCATTACGACTACCATAGTCAGACGTACTGTGCTTTAACATATGGGTATTATTATGGTGTGTATAAGGACCCCAAAATAGCACCTATTAGGGAATATATTATATGGCGTTCTGTTTCGCCCTATTATGCAAAAAAACTACTTTTCTTACCTATTGGGTCCTGCTGTTGTGTATTTGGGATCTGCTTAAGTCCCCAAAATTTGCGCACGTCCGCCAGTCAGTACATATTACAAGGCAAAGAAGAAAGCATACACAAAAATTTTCACACTGAATTTGCGTACTCCAAACTGATTAGCAAAAACTCTGTATTCCACACAACTGCCAAGCTTAAACAGAACAAATAGCAAGTTTAAAGTATAGTCTGAAGCGGGCATGAACAGTCTTTTCCTTCAAACTTAAAACATCTTTCATCAATCCACAGATCTTATTGAATAAACCTCCAGACATCACAAAGTTTTCTTTCCATTCTATGTCCAAAAAAATTATTCAAAACAACTCTTAGTCTCTCCCACCAGTTTTTGCTTAGGACCCACGTCCTCCAATACATTTTATACACGCTAAAGGGAAATAAGCGCCCCCCAGTGTACGGGGGGCAGACGTATGACAGGAAACCAAACTACTTAAGGAATCAGACTAATTTAGTGCATGTAAACGTAGTCCACATCGTAGTCAATAGGTTTCTTCTTCTTCTCTATCCTCGTGTTGTGGGGCATTCATCCTTCGCTGTTGCCATTTCTAATACAAATTAGCATATACCGTAGTTCAAACTTATATCTGTCAGTAGACTCCACAAAGATGAAGGGGAAATTACGCAGTCGAAGTGGAGGCACGTAAATAAGACCGCTCACCAAACAGCGCATCCTGAAGAGACAGTCAGAAAGTGGCTTGAAGATGGTCTGTAAAACATAATCACTGCAACATTTTGACCTAAAAACCACCATTACATGTTATGTAGACCACAAGGAAGTGTTTTAAATGTAGAAAAATTATCATAATATGACCCCTTTAATACCGCCTTTTGTATGAACATAGACCCAAATATGGGGAAATAACTACAAAAGTACACTTCATTCATTAACGGTGTTACAAAAAAGATCAGTTAGAATAATACATAAAGTTGGATATAGAGAACATACAAACCCTTTATTTATTGAATCAAAAATACTGAAATTCCACGACATAGTGAATTTGCAAACAGCTAAAATTATACACAAAGAAAACTATAATCCGATACCCAATAATATACAACAATTGTTCTCAACAAAAGAGGAGAAATATAATCTTAGGGAAGAATGTAATTTAAAACATTTGTACGCACGTACAACACTTAAGACCTTCAGTATATCAGTATGTGGAATCAAATTATGGAATGGATTAAGCAAAGAAATCAAACAATGTACTAATATGATCCACTTGAAGAAACTCTTCAAATTTAACATGTTTACAAAGTACAAAGAAGAAGAACCATGATAAACATTCTGAATTTATCTCATCCATCCAGTCATTTTCAAGATAATCTTATTCATCTCACCATATTTTACTTCACCAATTATAATTCATGTATCTATTTATTTTTATTGTTATTACTTATGGAGTATATTGTGAATAAATTGAGAACAGGAAGTGAACAAAAGTTTTAGCAACTGCTATGTAAAGGAAAAGGGGTAGGATTAAATAAACTCTGCTTCTTCCTACTCCTTTTCGAACATGTTGAATAGGGAAACTGGAAATTGTGATGTATCATGTTGTATGCATGCATGCTAGAAATAAACTCAAACTCAACTCAACTCAACTCAACTCAACTCAAATAGACCCAATCATCGACAGTGCGCCTTATATTCGGGTGCGACTTGTCTGAAAAATACGGTACAACTATATGCTCTAACTTCACAGTTCTGTGTGAGACTATTCCAAATGACACCACAGCAATGGTAAGGAGGAAAAATGTGATGTTGCCCACAGAATTGGAAATATAACTATGTCACGTTGAAAAGCAGTACACACAAATAGTGTACGCTCTAACTGCTCACTACAATATGTCCTTTTTAAGACAATCCCTGTAACCATCTAAGGTTTAGGATGGACCTGGACCTACTTAGACATCCTACTTAGTTTAAAGGAGAACTGCACTTTTTTTTTTAAATTTTGCCTATCGTTTACAACCATTATGAGTAGGGATGATGTTCGAGGCCGGTTCTCCCGGTTGTTCGATAAGAAAAGAACCGATTCCATGGACTCAAATCCCTTTTTGAGAACCGGTTCCCGTTATCGAGGCCACTATAGTAAAGAAAAAGAGTTGGTTCTTTATTCGAATCCCTGAGAACGAATCCCTTCCCACAGGAAATGCCCTGTGGAACGGCAATGTTATGCCCATTTGATTGTAGCCTCTTACTGACACCTTGTGGCGATATGAAAATACTACGCGTCATTAGTTTGGGCACTTCCGGGTTGGCGACGTCAGTTCAGTTCATGAGACAATTGAGAAGTAGACAAGTTGTATTAGATCTTACAAGCCTTGGAAAAGATAAGTCTGTAAGTAAACTAACTTATTTATGTAACTCAATATTAAGGTGAAAAGTGCTTAAATTTGATACTAAGATGTTTATTGAAAAACGATTTTTGTGCACTGTTTCAATGGATGTTTTGAGGACTTAACATGGCTGCCAGTCGTGTATTTCCACCATCAAAATAGTTTTAACACTCAGAAGTATTTGTTTGATGATAGTACTGTATATTTGTGTGAAGCTAATATTTACATATTGTGTATTACATTTCAGTATGTTAATTTAATCACATAGCTTATAAATTTTTCATTATGTTTATTTCAGTTTAAAAAAATAAAAAATAACAGTCCAGTGCAAGACAAAAGTAAAGATAGGAAAAGACAAAGCAAGATCAACAACAATAAAGAGCCTAAATGGATAAATCTGCTTTGGAACTTTATTAGACGTTTTGGATTGTTTGTTAGCTGTCTGCCAAGCTGTATAACCTCAACACGTATAGTGAGGGCAGAACAGGCAACATGCAATTATTGCCAGGCTTCTCTCTCATGTAAGGGGGGAATGATTGTTGATTGATGACTGTGGTGTTCTTAGTGTCATAGTGTGTGTAGTTAGTATGTTCCAATAGCAGAAGAAGTGCACTTTTTGGAGAGCTGTATTATTTTCAGTTTTGTGCCCAAGAGACTGATTTTATTTAACACTATATTATTATTTATACACCTATAGTGATCACAGAGACAAGTTGTTTTTGTGTTACTGTATATATTTGTTTTTCTAAAAAATCCCACTTAATATACTTTGGGTAACAACAGTCAATATTTTATTTTTTTATTTTTTTAGGGGGGTAACAGTCAATATTTATTTATTTATTTTATTTTTTTCTTATAAAACAAAAGTGAGCTTTTGTTAAACCAAATATTGTTTTTTTTTTCATATACAACAACCTATCTGGAATCGATAAGAGAATCGATAAGGAATAGGTTCGATAAGAGGATTCGATAATGGGCTCGAACTCGATAATTTCTTATCAAACACCATCCCTAATTATGAGAGACAAGAACAAGTCTTTTATTTGTGTTTTTTTTAGGATTTTAAAGATGATAAATGCTTGCAAGATGTGGCTACAGGGAGTCACCATTGTAGCCTTCAAAACCCTCTAAACCCGCCATCATTGTTTTATATACACACTGCAAATATATATAAAAATAGTAACAGACAACGTTCATTACATGTTCAATATTTGCCGTATTTTGGTTATTTTAAGCATTGCTGGAACTTCTTTCCTCAGCACATTTATTTCTGTTTTCATAGCAGCGCACATCTGACTTACGGCAACAAATTTGTGTTCCTATTTCCGTAAACAAATGCTTATATGTGTTCTAATCATGGCAGACTTGATAACAGGCAACGAAGACAACTATTTTTGGACAAATTGTCAAGACTGGGTTCTTGGGTTTTGTTTCTCCAGAAGGCAACGGAAAGTTGGCGCGGGCAAGGCGTGAATTTAAATACATTATTTATTTTTTAACACTAATAAACTACAAAAAAAGGAAGCAAACAAAAGGCGCACACAAAGGCGGAAATACAAACTTGACTATGAAACAAAAGACATGCACATGGCCACAAAAACTATGAACAATAAAACAAAAACACTAACTGTGGCATAAATGAACAAAACTTACTTGGTAAAGAACTGTGACAAGACATGGAGCAGAGTGATGAAATAGTGTGAGGACGCCAGGACGAACAACAGAAACAGACAGATTTAAATAGTGACGTGATCAGTGAAAACAGGTGCGTGACTCGAAACGTGAAACAGGTGCGTGACAAGACAGGTGAAAACTAATAGGTGACCATGGAAACCAAACCAAACAAGGAAGTGCAACCAGGAACTAAAAAGAGTCCAAAAAACAAACACATTGCCAAAACAAAAACATGAACAGACATGACGCATGACCAAAACAAAAACATGAACAGACATGACAGAACCCCCCCTTACGGACAGATCCCAGATGTCCAAAAAACAGGATCAAGAGTCATGGGAGGGCGGGAGGGGGACATGGCGGTGGGTCGCCAGGCCAAGTGGCCCCGAATCCACAGAGGCATAGTCATGTGGCGGCGGCGAGTGTTACGCCGCCGCCACAGGCGAGGTGGGCGACCTGGGAAGGGCCACATGCGTGGCCGACGAAGAGGTGGGCGCACTTGGCGTGGCGGACGACCAGGTAGTGGCCACAACCGTGGCAGACGAGGAGGCAGACGAGGAGGCAGACGAGGAGGCAGACGAGGATGCAGACGAGGAGGCAGACGAGGAGGCAGGCGCGTCGTCGTCATTGCAGGCGTGGAAGCCGCAGATGACGCAGGTGCAGCAGACGAAGCAGGCGGCGAAGCTTGGCGTGGCACTTCAGGCGGCGAAGCTTGGTCTTGGCCGCTTGGAGGGTCTTGGCTGCTTGGAGGGTCTTGGTCTTGGCGAGGGTCTTGGCGAGGGTCTGGGTCTTGGTCTTGGCGAGGGTCTTGGTCCTGGTCTTGGCGAGGTTGGACTTGGACTTGGTCTTGGTCTTGGCATGGTTGGTCTTGGACTTGGTCTTGGTCTTGGCATGGTTGGTCTTGGACTTGGTCTTGGCATGGTTGGTCTTGGTATGGTTGGTCTTGGACTTGGTGTTGGCATGGTTGGTCTTGGACTTGGTGTTGGCATGGTTGGTCTTGGCATGGGGGGTCTTGGACTTGGTCTTGGCATGGTGTGTCTTGGCATGGGGGGTCTTGGACTTGGTCTTGGCATGGTGTGTCTTGGCATGGGGGGTCTTGGACTTGGTCTTGGCATGGTGTGTCTTGGCATGGGGGGTCTTGGACTTGGTCTTGGCATGGGGGGTCTTGGACTTGGTCTCGGCTTGAGGGGTCTTGGCGTCGTGGAGCTGCGACTGGCGGCACTTGGCGTCGTGGAGCTGCGACTGGCGGCACTTGGCGTCGTGGAGCTGCGACTGGCGGCACTTTGCGTCGTGGAGCTGCGACTGGCGGCACTTGGCGTCGTGGAGCTGCGACTGGCGGCACTTGGCGTTGTGGAGCTGCGACTGGCGGCACTTGGCGTCGTGAAGCTGCGACTGGCGGCACTTGGCGTCGTGGAGCTGCGACTGGCGGCACTTGGCGGCGTGGAGCAGGTAGCGGAACTTGGCGTGGAGCTGCGACAGGTCCCTGGCGTGGAGCAGGTACTGGTGGCGCTTGGCGGCGTGGAGCAGGTAGCGGAACTTGGCGTGGAGCTGCGACTGGTGGCGCTTGGCGTGGAGCTGCGACTGGTGGCGCTTGGCGTGGAGCTGCGACTGGTGGCGCTTGGCGTGGAGCTGCGACTGGTGGCGCTTGGCGTGGTGCAGGTGGAGGTGGCCTAGCTGGAGGCTGTGGCTTGGCAGGTCGAAAGACAGGTGGTGGTGGCCGAGCTGGAGGCTGTGGCTTGGCATGGCAATGCTGAACCACCCCACCTGAACTTTTCCCAGCCCTAGCCCCCCCCTCAAGGAGCGGATCCCAGACGCGCTCCCCGCGGTCTGGGACCGTCTTTTGGGGTGGGTGGAGGGACGTCAGGAGGAGGGCTAAATCCTCCCCTCTAAATTGTCCAAAATGTCTTTCCTTCCCCCCCACCTGGGCTTCTGTGGGTGGATAAAAAGAAACATTTTGTGACGGGGACGGGGTTTGAGTCTTGGGGGGCGGGGCATGAAAACTGAGTGACTGTGATTGACAGGATCTAATTTGTAAAAACATGTCCTGATAATGTCTTATCATGTGTTTACAGTCTTTTGCTGGAGGTGAGTGATCAAAAGAAAAAGTATTGAAAAAAAAATCCTGGTCTGTGACGTCATCAGGGCGAAGCCGGGCTGGCTGCTGCTTGCTTCCGCCCGGAGGGGGAGGGGCTTGTGGGAGCGGCGTGTCCTGCCGGTTCGCGGAAGTCTTCCCTCGTCCTTGGCGACGCTTCCGGGACGGGAACGACGCGCCGATCGGCACCAGCTTGCCTCCATTCCCCCACATCATCCCCCTGCGCTCCCTGGGGGAAAGCGCAGCGTCTCGGTCTCCATGGCGCGCAGCACCTCCCACGCTGCCTCGTCAAACGCGTCCAATTTTCTTGCGGGATAATTTTTCTGCTGGCGTCCTACTGTCAAGACTGGGTTCTTGGGTTTTGTTTCTCCAGAAGGCAACGGAAAGTTGGCGCGGGCAAGGCGTGAATTTAAAAACATTATTTATTTTTTAACACTAATAAACTACAAAAAAAGGAAGCAAACAAAAGGCGCACACAAAGGCGGAAATACAAACTTGACTATGAAACAAAAGACATGCACGTGGGCACAAAAACTATGAACAATAAAACAAAAACACTAACTGTGGCATAAATGAACAAAACTTACTTGCTAAAGAACTGTGACAAGACATGGAGCAGAGTGATGAAATAGTGTGAGGACGCCAGGGCGAACAACAGAAACAGACAGATTTAAATAGTGACGTGATCAGTGAAAACAGGTGTGTGACTCGAAACGTGAAACAGGTTCGTGACAAGACAGGTGAAAACTAATGGGTGACCATGGAAACCAAACCAAACAAGGAAGTGCAACCAGGAACTAAAAAGAGTCCAAAAAACAAACACATGGCCAAAACAAAAACATGAACAGACATGACGCATGACCAAAACAAAAACATGAACAGACATGACACAAATGAGGATTCACAACCTTATCTTTTTGAAGCCGAATATACAGAGGATGAACTGCTGCTCCTAGAAGCCAGCACGAAAGAAGGGTGAATTATTGGAGCAGATGGAAGCCAAGATAGTGAGGTCGGCATGACTTGCTGGCATAAATGTGGAACTTGGAGCCAAGCTATGCGAACATGAATGGTGTGCTGACTGAAAGTCAACTTGAAAAAACGTCCCCAGCCGGCTGTACCAAACACATAACTGCCCATCGAGTGAGGCACTAAAATATTGATCAAGATACACACGGAACGTCATGCTTGTTATTACTACTACAGGACATACTCTGTTGAGTTAGTGATGTACAAGAAAAATATGAAATGTGGGCTAATACTTTACAAATACTCTAATATGATTGTTTATGTTTTCAGTCAATACAGATAGGTGTTCTATCGCATTGTGTTTTGGATTACAAACTCAAAAGCCATTCAGCTGCTGACGCAAAAGCTAGCTCACTTCTTCCGCAGCTAGTCCCAAGATGATGTCTTACTATGCTAGATAAAGAGTTGCTCAGTGTTTGTTCTTACAATAGCAATGACGCTATAGCTTGGTTATTATACAGGTTAAGTAACGTAAATGAAGTATTGTTGGCGGTTTTTGGATGTATTTTCAAAGTGAATTAGCGGCACAATGGATTGCTCCCAAAAACTGCTATGCCAGTCATTCAGAATGGGCCAAATTTTTACTGATTAAAATGCCAAAAAAAAACAACATAACGTTTGTCTTTTTGTCTCTCATTAAGATTGTGAACGATAGGCAAACCTCCACAAAAAGTGAAGTGAAAGGAAAAATAATAACCAACGTTTCCATTATTAATTAAAAATAAAGTATTTTTTATTGGACAACAGAAAGTATTGTCGAGAACCAATTAATGACTTTTAATGAGCTTTTACAAAGGCTCTCGATTTACCTAAACGCAGCACAACTTCAATGTCTTCTTCCCAATTTATCTTCAGAGTTGAGATACATGAACAAACAGTGGACAGTTCTTTTGCTTCCTCTTGTCATGTCTTTGTCACAACATTGTCACCTGTCTCCTTTTACAAAACAAATATAACAACAATTTACCCAAGGGGTCTTTTCATTAATCTTTGTTTCCTGCCTTTTGTTATTCTTGGAAGGAAAAAATGGCACGGAAATACACACTAATTTTCAGTACTCCTTGCAAACGCCCTGGTTTGATGCTGTCAAATGAAATCAAGCTCAGCTGTACAGTTTCTTCTCGCTGTACAAACGCTTCAAAGTATAAATATGTATTTGAATGCATTGTGAAATATTTTACCATTACCTTTGAGAGGGTAGAGGTAGGGCTCTCCTGCTGGACCGAAGAGGGAAGTACCGTCATCACCGTCGTGTTTAGGGTTGTCGTTTAATGAGGTGTTACCGCCTGAAAACACATTTAACAAGTAAAGCATTTGTGGTAGTAATAACTAGTAATAATAAAGTTATTAATAATGCTAAACATTTTTTCATGAAAGCTTTTTCAAGGTAACCTATCTGCAACCTCAAGATTGACTATATACACTAACTCTTAGGACCCAGGGGGAACCTGCTCATAAAGGTGTCATGGCCTGTAACGTCAGCTCATGTCTACTTTTGTATTTTGATTTTAATTCTACCTTTTGTTAGCGTTAGGTCATATTCTTGCTCTCTTATTTTGGTTTCCCCTTCCCGAGCGCCTTCCCTCACACCTGTCGCCAGTTAATGATTAGTGTTTCCACCTGTTTCAAAGCTAATCATGCTGCCTATTTAGACCTGCCTCACCTTTTAATGGGCGCCGAACCATTGTTCGCCTCTTGCGTCAGCTTGTGTTTGTTTTTCTCTCGTTGTGACAAGTAAAGCGTGCTTTTTTAAGCGGCACGGTCTCCTTTGTTTTTCAACTTTGTCACCTTGCTTAAGGAGTAAAATTGACTTTTCTTTTCTCTTCACACGAACGCAACAAAAAGTCAGCATTGAAAGAAAAATGTTTTATTTTTTCTTTAGATTTAAATAATTGAACAACTTCATATCTATCTACTGAAGAAATTGTTTTTATTTTAGTTTTTTTAATTGCAGCCTTCAAAAGGTCATTAGGAAAACATTGATTTTGATGCAGTAGACATGTGGACAAAAAATACTTTTTATACAGTGTCTGCTGAGCTAGAATGAGAGAAAAAGTAGGCGGGACTAGGTTAAGTTCATCGTGTTCACACAGATCTTTGGTATGTATGCCATGTAATATGTAACTCTCTGAGATGATTTTTATTGAATTTCAGCAGTTTTATGGCAGTTTAACTCATTTACGCTCATCAAAGCTCTAATAATTATGCTCATGATTTTCTGGCGTCATCTGGTGGTTAAGCGGCACAATTACACAAAACAATATTTTCATGTTATAGGTTGATTGGCAACACTAAATTGGCCCTTGTGTGTGAATGTGAGTGTGAATGTTGTCTGTCTATCTGTGTTGGCCCTGCAATGAGGTGGCGACTTGTCCAGGGTGTACCCCGCCTTCCGCCCGTGTGCAGCTGAGATAGGCTCCGGCACCCCCCGCGACCCCGAAAGGGACGAGCGGTAGAAAAATTAATGAATGGATGGATGGATACGTTGATTGGCAACACTAAATTGGCCCTAGTGTGTGAATGTGAGTGTGAATGTTGTCTGTCTATCTGTGTTGGCCCTGCGATGAGGTGGCGACTTGTCCAGGGTGTACCCCGCCTTCCGCCCAAATGCAACTGAGATAGGCTCCAGCACCCCCCGCGACCCCGAACGGGACAAGCGGTAGAAAATGGATGGATGGATGGAATATTTTCATGTTTTAAAATTTGCAGGAATAAGATTCATTCTGTTTTCATGGAAAATGCATAGTAATATACCAGGATGTAAAGTCTCTTTAACTGACCTCTGTAGCCTCCACCACCACCTCCTGCCATACATCCACCGCCACCCCCTCCAAAGCCGCCTCGCGTCTGCCAGAATTTTTGACAGGCCTGTCCTCCCTGCCCTCCCAGCAGCAGAGGTCTGCCACCCTGACTGACAGGAGTGCCGTCATTCCATCCTCCACCTCCACCTGTCATCAGATGCAACATACAGTATGTTAAATATTATAAAGTAATGCACAGTGAGTCAGAGTTTTGTGTGTGTGTGTGTGTGTGTGTGTGTGGGTGCGTGTGTGTGTGTGTGAGGGAGGACAAGAGAATCTCAAAAGCTTGAGGTTTTTAAAATATTCAGAGAAATTTCACTTTGCCATGATATAGGTATATGTTCACTGACTAAATAAGCTACAAATAAATACATATACGTTTTATTGACTTTACTATTAGGGGAGAACAAGGTTGTCACACTTTTAATTCTATATTTTAAAATTTTTCAACCTATTGTAATAAAGGAGTAATTAAAGTTTGCAACCTTTACGCGGATGTCGAGAGGCTGCACTTGATATTCGACATTGAGCAATGTGGAATGACAACACAGGACACGCATTGCTAACAACACGGAATGCTAACATCACATTTAATGATCGTAGCTGCAATTTCTTGACAAAGGTTTTGCAAAAAAACATGCACACTCGTGTTTTTAACACTAAAAGCTAGGGCTGCGAATCTTTGGGTGTCCTACGATTCGATTCAATATCGATTCTTTGGGTCACGATTCGATTCAAAATCGATTTTTCCGATTCAACGCGATTCTCGATTCAAAAACGATATTTTCCTGATTCAAAAGGATTCTCTATTCATTCAATACATAGGATTTCAGCAGGATCTACCCCAGTCTGCTGACATGCAAGCAGAGTAGTAGATTTTTGTAAAAAGCTTTTATAATTGTAAAGGACAATGTTTTATCAACTGATTGCAATTATGTAAATTTGTTTTAACTACTAAATGAACCAAAAATATGACTTATTTTATCTTTGTGAAAATATTGGACACAGTGTGTTGTCAAGCTTATGAGATGCGATGCAAGTGTAAGCCACTGTGACACTATTGTTCTTTTTTAATTTTTTTTTATATATGTCTAATGATAATGTCAATGAGGGATCTTTAATCACTGCTATGTTGAAATTGTAACTAATATTGATACCTTTGTTGATAATATTCATTTTTGTTTCACTACTTTTGGTTTGTTCTGTGTCGTGTTTGTGTCTCCTCTCAATTGCTCTGTTCATTGCAGTTCCGAGTGTTTCTGGGTCTGGTTTGGTTTTGGAATTGGATTGCATTGCTATGGTATTGCTGTGTATTGTTTTGTTGGATTGATTAATTTAAAAAAACAAAAAAGAAAAAAAAAAGAAAAAAAGAAAGAAAAAAAAATAGAAAGAAAAAAAACTAAACATTTTTTAAAAATGAGAGTCGATTCTGAATCGCACAACGTGAGAATCACGATTCGAATTCGAATCGATTTTTTCCCACAACCCTTTTAAAAGCCCAGTTCTAATTTAGAGGAATTACCCAGGATGTGATGAAGTACTTCCATGTCGCGGCTGTGTTTTACTTCACCTGTCTAAATCCAAAGAAGACTATGTAGGTGAGTTCTGATCCTTATTATCCTTAAACAGATCTTATCTTGAATTTCCATATCTAAATTTAAGAGAGAGCACTTTCTGGTGGTGAGATATAATGAGTGTGACAACCAACCCTGTTCTCATACACATTCTTTATCCTTTATTTCCTGCTACGAGAATAGTAATTTTATACATGTTGAACACAGGACGTGAACAAACTATCAGTAACCACTGAGACACAGAGAAGGACTATACATGTTGACTACTGTAGGAAGAGGACTCATATGGCCCCATTTGGCACGGTTTACCTGACCTATGTAACGTGACGATTTGGGGGGGATGGGTGCACTATCCACTTCAGCCGCCAGATGGCAGTAGAGTGATGAATAGCTTATCTGTGTTTTGTGGCAATTCCATCTTTGACCACAGTGTCAGTTGTTATGTAGAGTGGCACTTTCCATCATTTTCAGCAGACTTCATTGCAAAATGATGGACCACCCACCTTCCTCTCATGCGAGATCCATCCAGGAATGGGGCCATATGAATCCCTTTGCTACTGTACACTTGTACACAGTCAGCACAGGGTATACACATCCTGGTGTAACCTTAGGACACAATTCTGGGAAGTGTATCTCATTTTTTAATTAAGCAATGTAAACAAAATATACTGTTATTTCCAGAAGTATTTGGACATTTTAAATGGTTGTATACAGTTGGTTTTGATACAGCTCTCAGTACGAGGCAATGCAGTTCTGCACTACTGCAAACTAGAACCATAAAATATGGGACGTTGATATTCAACATTGTCATTCAAAACCTGGGCATGATGATCTTTTACTGGATTGTGCCTAAAGTACCATACCTGCAGCATGTGACTTCCCATTGCGACCCGGTTGACTGAGCTCATAGTCCATCTGTTCCAGCTGGCTCTCTGATCGGCTGCTGTAACCTCGGCCGCCTCCACCAGCAGCAATGATGAGGGGTACGTGGAGCCCGTTGTCCACCTGCGTCATTTATTCATTATTATTTCACAATCTTTGACGGTGTTCATTGCTGTTCCCAACAGTCGACTAAAATGTCCATAACTCTGTTTACTACTAGAATTAAAAAATAGACTAAGAGTGATTACATTTTTCTATACCAGGACCTTTTCTTACCTTAAACACATATGTAGCCCCGCCCCCACCTCCGCCTCCACCCTTTACTTGACTTTTATTCAAAATTGGGCTGCTTTGTTCCAGGCAGATCTTATTCAGCGTGGCTTTGGACTGTGGACAGAAAGAAAGAAGATACATAGATAAAGAGGTCACACATACCGTAAATTCCGGACTATAAGCCGCAACTTTTTTCCCAACGCTTTGAAATCTGAAGCTTATAGAACGGTGTGGCTAATTTACAGATTTGTCTTTGCTTACTGCCATAATGTTTTGATTTAAAAAACATTGAAAAGGTGTGTAAATGTTTGTGCTATGGTGCCATGTTTTGGACAAGTTCACTCGATGCAGGTGAACGTCTACAGTATTTCCTTCTGTTTAGTGCTTTCACCAGAAGTACAAGTTCCCTTCCATCTTCTATTCATCCATATTGTTTCCACTTTTATGGATTATTCATTCATCACTCCAGGCAACAACTGAAAGTTTTAAAATTTGTTGTCAGTTGTGTAAAAGAAGGCTGATCAGTTATTGAATTTCCACTGCAAAGATAATTTAAGGTTTTAATGCTTATCTGTTTAATAGTCATTGGAAATCTATGAAACAGCTTCCCCTTCACAGTGAACAGTGAACCAATTATCTGATGTTATTTCACTGAGAAAAAACACAATTTATGCAATTTATGAATGCAAGATTACAAGCCTTTGTCATTTTTCACCAAAAACCTTTCTGCCAGTAAGATTATAAATGTTTCTATTATCCTTCAGTTGACTTTAAACTAAGCATTCTGGTAGTCAGCTTAGAAAGTGTCATCTTTGTTTGCTTTGCAGCACTTTTGGCATGAAAACATTCTGTTTTGAATTAAATATTATAGACATAGTTTTCCAAAGCACTACACAAAAATCTGTTAGAAGGATTCCATGAGGGGTGGGCGGATCGATCCAAATTAGGGCTGCAAGACTATGGCCAAAATGATTATTATTTTTTATCAAAAATAAAAAACTAAGAATCTTAAGGCATTCAATCATTCGCATCTGGACTGTTTGGTTTGTCTTTGAATATGTTTTGCTTCTCATCCAAGTAGGCGTCATCAGTTCATGCTCATAGACTTAGATTGGTCAGATCTAGGCTAGCGGCTGGCGCCAAAACTCCAGATATTTATACTCCAACAACAGGAGGTTGTGCCTGGGCAAGGATGATTCCACCCTGTTGTAGTCAGAAAAACAACTGTTTTGATGCAAACAACCAATCCGACTGTCAATGCCAACGACAGTCGTTAAGGTAGAATTTACCCTGGTTAGCATTGAGGTATTGTGTGGCAGAATGACCGCTGTGGATCGACCACTATCAGCTCAAAATATTAGGAATCCCACACGTTAACATTCTATTCATTTGTAACAAATGGCGCCAAAGGAGCATCTGTGACCAGAATGTTTCAAACTCCTGTTATTGGTCGAAGGCTAAATTGCAGAGTTTTTTAGGAATGGTTGACAGGATCAGCCCAGTGACCAAAGAAAAAAGAGCATAAGCATTTGAGGGAATCCCTGAAAACCTGTGGTGACCTCAGCTGGTTGTTTGTGAAAAGTGCATCCAGTTCCAGAAGAAACAAGAACAGAGTGGATGAGGAGGAAAAAGGTGACAGAGGCAAACATATTTTCATTCCATATGTATCATGTCTATCTGAGAAACTCAGAAGAATTTTAACCAACACAACAACCCAGTACATTTCAAACCAGGCAACACCCTGAGACAGAGACTCCTAAAGACCGGACACTCCACACCCATAAAAACAATCTGGTGTATGCTATCCAGTATAATGATGAATGCACTGATTCAGGAGGACCGATGGTACGAGTGAGGAAAGCCATATATGTCAAGGTTGAAAAAACATCCCTGAAGAGAGGAGGGGGTCTGCGACACCACCTGTCTCCCATATACAACACTGTCCTTTCAACCATTCCTAAAATGCTCTGTAATTTAACCTCCAACAGATAACAGGAGTTAGAAACACTGGTCACAGAAAGTGACCAGAATGCTATTTGTACCATTTGTTTACGAATAAATGGAATGCTAATGTGGGTGATTCCGACTATTTTGGACTGGTAGTAGTCGATCCACAGCGATCGTTTTGCCACACAATACCTCAATGCTAACGAGGGGAAATAACACTTCGACGACTGTCGTTGGCATTGACAGGGATTGCTTGTTTGCATCTCTACGGTTGTTTTTTGTCACTACGATGGGGTGAAACCATCCTTGCCCAGGCACACCCTCCTGGTCTTTCAGTATAAATATTTGGGGTTTTGGCACCAGCCGTTAGACTAGATCTGACCAATCTAAGTCTATTAGCATGGACTGATGAAGCCTACTCGGATGGGAGGTAAAACGGGTTGAAAGAACAGTGTTTTATGTGGGAGACAGGTGGTATCACAGACCACATTCTCTGTTCAATTATGTTTTTTCAACCTTGACATACATGGCTCCCCTCACTCCTCTTTCGTACCATCAATCCTCCCTGTCCAGAATCTGTACATTTGTGTTTTCTCAAAGGTGTCTGTTTGTAGGTAGACAGCTGAGTTTTTGCCTGAAGAGTTTTTGCCTGAAGAGTTTTTGCCTGAAGAGTTTTTGCCTGAAGAGTTTGCGCCGTCTATGCTGTGCCATGCATTGGCTTAATGGTTGTTTTGTTTCCCCAATATATGAATCAGTGCATTCATCATTACACTGGACAGCATACACCAGATTGTTTTTGTGGGTGTGTGTTTATACTGCTTCATCATTGGATAATTATCAACAAATAAAATAGTTTTTGTAGTTATAAAAAACATGTTTTGTTTGCCTAAAATCTAAACCTAAATCTGTGATTATACTGCTTTATTGTTGGATTATTATAAACAATTTAACGGCAAAATCACACAAATAATGCTTGATTTGCTTTATTTTTTATCCTCATGTGTTTTATTTTTATTTTTATTTATCACACAATTAATCATGATGCTGTAATGGCACACACCTTAGACTTTTATGGCAGAAGGCATGGGTTTGATTCATGGCCAGGGTTGGGTCAGGTAGGGCATAATCCAGTGTAAAAACTTAGCCAAAACCCATTAAAACCAATACCTCGCGATGGCAACACCAGATAAGGAAAAAGTCTATAGGTAAAATCACAACATTCTTCCTTGATCTTGAATATTTTCAAGTAAAAATGATCTATATCAACAATACTGGATCTGTAGTTACTTGACCGACACCAAGATTAGCAGTATCACCCACCTGTAGTTGCCATGGCAATGAGACATGCTATTCTTATTATATCCAGTGATCACAATTCTGAAAGTATCTGACAGACTCAAACATGCCCTCTCCTGAATCTGTCTGAAGTGAAAGCTCTGAGGGCTGAGTGCAAGGTGAAGGCGGGACTTTTCTGTTTGTGATTGACAGGTAAACAGTGGTAGGGAAAAAAATAACAGTCAGAAGTTCCGTAAGAGTCTTCACTTTTTCTACGTCTGAGCAAGTTTTGTCATTGTAGCTTCTCACTTTAAAGTTGCCTGAGAGAAAACTAGAACAACGGATGTGTATGTGGATATGTGCTCAAAAAGTTCTATAGATAGCAAACAAAGAAAGATAAGCACATGCAGAGGAGGCACCAGTGTTTGTAGGGCCATTTCTTTTTGCATTCGCACTGCTGCACTTTAGTCTATAAGTGTTTGCACCTTTTTCAGTATGTTACCGAAGAGCACATTTGCTTGGAAAAGGAAGGTAAAAAAATGTTTGACACACAACATTCAGAAAGCCAAATGCAGTCTGCCAACAAAAAATGAACAAACTGTTGTGCGATTAGTACACTAATAATATACAAGCCCCGTTTCCATATGAGTTGGGAAATTGTGTTAGATGTAAATATAAACGGAATCGAATGATTTGCAAATCCTTTTCAACCCATATTCAATTGAATGCACTACATGTTGAATGAACATGTTGAAAAGAGAAACTGGAAATTGTAATGTATCATGTTGTATGCTTGCATGTTCGAAATAAACTCAAACTCAACTCAACTCAACTCAACAAAGACGAAATATTTGATGTTCAAACTCATAAACTTTATTTTTTTTTGCAAATAATAATTAACTTAGAATTTCATGGCTGCAACACGTGCCAAAGTAGTTGGGAAAGGGCATGTTCACCACTGTGTTAAATGGCCTTTCCTTTTAACAACACTCAGTAAACGTTTGGGAACTGAGGAGACACATTTTTTAAGCTTCTCAGGTGGAATTCTTTCCCATTCTTGCTTGATGTACAGCTTAAGTTGTTCAACAGTCCGGGGGTCTCCGTTGTGGTATTTTAGGCTTCATAATGCGCCACACATTTTCAATGGGAGACAGGTCTGGACTACAGGCAGGCCAGTCTAGTACCCACACTCTTTTACTATGAAGCCACGTTGATGTAAGACGTGGCTTGGCATTGTCTTGCTGAAATAAGCAGGGGCGTCCATCGTAACGTTGCTTGGATGGCAACATATGTTGCTCCAAAACCTGTATGTACCTTTCAGCATTAATGGCGCCTTCACAGATGTGTAAGTTACCCATGTCTTGGGCACTAATCCACCCCCATACCATCACAGATGCTGGCTTTTCAACTTTGCGCCTATAACAATCTGGATGGTTCTTTTCCTCTTTGGTCCGGAGGACACGACGTCTACAGTTTCCAAAAACAATTTGAAATGTGGACTTGTCAGACCACAGAACACTTTTCCACTTTGTATCAGTCCATCTTAGATGAGCTCAGGCCAGGCGAAGCCGACAGCGTTTCTGGGTGTTGTTGATAAACGGTTTTCGCCTTGCATAGGAGAGATTTAACTTGCACTTACAGATGTAGCGACCAACTGTAGTTACTGACAGTGGGTTTCTGAAGTGTTCCTGAGCCCATGTGGTGATATCCTTTACACACTGATGTCGCTTGTTGATGCAGTACAGCCTGAGGGATCGAAGGTAACAGGCTTAGCTGCTTACGTGCAGTGATTTCTCCAGATTCTCTGAACCCTTTGATGATATTACGGACCGTAGATGGTGAAATCCCTAAATTCCTTGCAATAGCTGGTTGAGAAAGTTTTTTCTTAAACTGTTCAACAATTTGCTCACGCATTTCTTGACAAAGTGGTGACTCTCGCCCCAACCTTGTTTGTGAATGACTGAGAATTTCATGGAATCTACTTTTATACCCAATCGTGGCACCCACCTGTTCCCAATTAGCCTGTTCACCTGTGGGATGTTCCAAATAAGTGTTTGATGAGCATTCCTCAACTTTATCAGTATTTATTGCCACCTTTCCCAACTTCTTTGTCACGTGTTGCTGGCATCAAATTCTACAGTTAATGATTATTTGCAAAAAAAACCATCAAATATGTTGTCTTTGTAGCATATTCAACTGAATATGGGTTGAAAATAATTTGCAAATCATTGTATTCCGTTTATATTTACATCTAACACAATTTCCCAACTCATATGGAAACGGGGTTTGTAGTTCTTTTATTGTGTGCCTTTGATCAAGTTCAGTCCACTACTCATTTGTGAAGGCATCATTTACCGTTTACTAAAATGTTCCATATTTCTTGAAGAACATGGATTTAATCAGAACTCTATATTTAATCCCAGTAACCCTTAAATACCCCTGGCATTTAGGGATTATAATTTATATGTTGTAACATTCTCTTCAATCCCTGAAAAGGGGACAAAGTGTGACATGCTTTTATGTGGACTGAAAAGTACTTTCATATTGTTTGACATCTTGTACCAGAATGCACTTCAATTGCAGGAGTGCTGTCGCATAACGTTACCCCGCTCTTCTGTTGCCAGTGTCACTCATTAGGTGCACATTCATCATTTGAACTTTTTGGAAGCAATTTAGCAATTTAGGAGAAGGCATTCGACCGTGTACCCTGGGAAGTCCTGTGGGGAGTGCTCAGAGAGTATGGGGTAACGGACTGTCTTATTGTCGCGGTCCGCTCCCTGTATAATCAGTGTCAGAGCTTGGTCCGCATTGCCGGCAGTAAGTCGGACCCGTTTCCAGTGAGGGTTGGACTTCGCCAAGGCTGCCCTTTGTCACCGATTCTGTTCATAACCTTTATGGACAGAATTCCTAGGTCAGGGCGTTGAGGGTATCTGGTTTGGTGGCTGCAGGATTAGGTCTCTGCTATTTGCAGATGATGTGGTCCTGATGACTTCATCTGGCCAAGATCTTCAGCTCTCACTGGATCGGTTCGCAGCCAAGTGTGAAGCGACTGGGATGGGAATCAGCACCTCCAAATCCGAGTCCATGGTTCTCGCCCGGAAAAGGGTGGAGTGCCATCTCCGGGTTGGGGAGGAGATCTTGCCCCAAGTAGAGGAGTTCAAGTACCTCGGAGTCTTGTTCACGAGTGAGGGAAGAGTGGATCGTGAGATCGACAGGCGGATCGGTGCGGCGTCTTCAGTAATGCGGATGCTGTATCGATCCGTTGTGGTGAAGAAGGAGCTGAGCCGGAAGGCAAAGCTCTCGATTTACCGGTCGATCTACGTTCCCATCTTCACCTATGGTCATGAGCTTTGGGTCATGACCGAAAGGACAGGATCACGGGTACAAGCGGCCGAAATGAGTTTCCTCCGCCGGGTGGCGGAGCTCTCCCTTAGAGATAGGGTGAGAAGCTCTGTCATCCGGGGGGAGCTCAAATTAAAGCCGCTGCTCCTCCACATCGAGAGGAGCCAGATGAGGTGGTTCGGGCATCTGGTCAGGATGTCACCCGAACGCCTCCCTAGGGAGGTGTTTCGGGCACGTCCGACCGGTAGGAGGCCACGGGGAAGACCCAGGACACGTTGGGAAGACTATCTCTCCCGGCTGGCCTGGGAACGCCTTGGGATCCCCCGGGAGGAGCTGGACGAAGTGGCTGGGGAGAGGGAAGTCTGGGCTTCCCTGCTTAGGCTGCTGCCCCCGCGACCCGACCTCGGATAAGCGGAAGAAGATGGATGGATGGATGGATGGATGGAAGCAATTTAAACATTTAAAACACAAGTTACCATTATGGGTGTACAATAATCTCAGTTCAGTACATATCCCTGTAAAAGGAACTGCACTTCTTTTTGGAATCTTGCCTATCATTCATAATCCTTATGCAAGAGAAGAACACATGTTTTTTCTGTTTGTAATTTGTAATATACAGCAAATATGAGGTGGCTAACAATGAAGCTAATGAGAGTACGCAATTCTGCCCATAAAGCCCTCTAAAAAGACATCCAAAAAGCGCCTACAATAATCCATTTATATCAGGTGACCTGAATATTAACCAAGTATTAGCGACATTGTTATTATAAGCGGTATAACGCAGACAAACTATTTTCAGTGGCGTCATGATCACCGAGAGCTAACAAGCTTATGCAGCTATTGACATACTGAGCTGGTGAAAGTTAAATCTAGATTATAAATCATGCCTCTCACCTGAATGATAAAAGGTTGTAGCCATGAACTGAGAAGTTGGTAAACTTTGACATTCAATTTAGACAATGCGAGAAAGACATGTTTGTCTGCTGGCCATTTAAAAAAAAAAAAGTTTTTACCACCAGGTGGATTATGATTAATTCTCCATTTAAAGGGGAATGTATAAACATCCCACTAGCCGGCATCCAAATGAGAGCAGACATTGTACAGTAAGTGATTGTTTTATTATGTTCGTAGTTGGTATTTCTTGTACTTGGCAACACTGGTACATGATGCTTGTTTCACTGAAGCTGGATCTGTTTACTATTCATCTTCTAAAACTTGTAGGTCATCCTCTTTATATCCATCCATTTTCTACCGCTTGTGCCTTTTTCAGGTCACAGGGGGTGCTGGTGCCCATCTCAGCTGCATTCGGGCGGAAGGCGGGGTACACCCTGGACAAGTCGCCACCTCATCGCAGGGCCAACACAGATAGACAGACATCATTCACACTCACATTCACACACTTGGGCCAATTTAGTGTTGTCAATCAATCTATCCCCAGGTGCATGTTTTTGGCGGTGGGAGGAAGCCGGAGTACCCGGAGGGAACCCACGCAGTCACAGGGAGAACATGCAAACTCCACACAGAAAGATCCCGAGCCCGGGTTTCAACTCAGGACTTCTCAGGACCTTCGTATTGTGAGGCACGTGCACTAACCCCTGTGCCACCGTGCTCCCCCTCTTTATATCCAGGCTCAGGACTATAGTTGAGGGTAGGAACGTAAATCGACCGGCAAATTAAGAGCTTCGCCTTCCAGTTCAGTTCCCCAGGCACAGTCTGCATCACTGGAGACGTTACACCGATACACCTGTCGATCTCAGGATCCATTCTTATCTCATGCGTGAACAAAAGTCAAGGTAGTTGAACACCTCCACTTGGGGCAGAATCTCGTCCCCGACCCATAGTACGGTTAACCTGTCTCTCGCCAGATCCTTGTAGTTCGCTGAGCTCCACACAAGGATCTGGGAGTTCTCAATAGGAGATGAATTTCAGAAGGCGGGGCTTTGTAAAAAAAAATTGTTTGTGATTGGATAAACCACTTGTTCGTTATCTTGATTGACGTGCTACTTCAACCACTCACATCGAAATCAACCTGTGACGCTGATGAGAATGACGCTGGGGAATCCAAACCTGGTCGGAAGAAGACCCAAAACATCCTTGCCACCAATAAATGCCTTCAAAACAGTTCTCTGTTCATCCTTTAAAGAATTAATATTCGATAGATTCCACAAAACAGTTGCAATAGCAGAACCAATGTCAGCACACGACGCAGCAAAGGCTGCGTGCTGCCATTGTTGTTTGAGTCAAACAGTTGCTTCTGCGTTACGTCACATGTATGAAATCCCGCCTGGCGATCCTGATTGGTTCATTATTTTTTGCTATCTTGAAGGAGCTTGCAATGCCTTTGAGCCCAGATCCTTGTGTGGAGCTCAGCGAACTACAAGGATCTGGCGAGAGTCAGGTTATAGTACGGTCATCATTTTGCTCAAAACACGATTGGTGAAGCGCTCCACTATAAAATCTAGACTTATTTTAATTTTGTTAGTAGTACTCAGTAGTACAAAAGTGTACAGTATTTTAAGTGTCTCAGCTTTTAATAAATCCTTACTGTTCTTAAAGGCCTACTGAAACCCACTACTACCGACCACGCAGTCTGATAGTTTATATATCAATGATGAAATCTTAACATTGCAACACATGCCAATACGGCCGGGTTAACTTATAAAGTGCAATTTTAAATTTCCCGCCACACTTCCGGTTGAAAACGTCTAGATATGATGACGTATGCGCGTGACGTAAACGGTTGATAGAAGTATTGGTACCCCATTGAATACAATACAAAAAAGCTCTGTTTTCATTTCAAAATTCCACAGTATTCTGGACATCTGTGTTGGTGAATCTTTTGCAATTTGTTTAATGAACAATGGAGACTGCAAAGAAGAAAGTTGTAGGTGGGATCGGTGTATTAGCGGCGGACTACAACAACACAGCCAGGAGGACAGAGATGGATAGCAGACGCGTTAGCCGGCGAACTCACCTTAACTTCCTCCGTCTCGCCGACCGCATCTGTGATCGGGTGAAGTCCTTCGTCGCACCGTCGATCGCTGGAACGCAGGTGAGCACGGGTGTTGATGAGCAGATGAGGGCTGGCTGGCGTAGGTGGATAGCTAATGTTTTTATCATAGCTCTGTGAGGTCCGGTTGCTAAGTTAGCTTCAATGGCGTCATTAGCAACAGCATTGTTAACCTTCGCCAGGCTGGAAAGCATTAACCGTGTATTTACATGTCCACGGTTTAATAGTATTGTTGATCTTCTGTCTATCCTTCCAGTCAGGGATTTATTTAATTTGTTTCTATATGCAGTTAAGCACGATGCTATCACGTTAGCTCCGTAGCTAAAGTGTTTCGTCGATGTATTGTCATGGAGATAAAAGTCACTGTGAATGTCCATTTCGCGTTCTCAACTCTCATTTTCAAGAGGATATAGTATCCGAGGTGGTTTAAAATACAAATCCGTGATCCACAATAGAAAAAGGAGAGAGTGTGGAATCCAATGAGCCAGCTTATACCTAAGTTACGGTCAGAGCGAAAAAAGATATGTCTTGCACTGCATTCTAGTCCTTCACTCTAACGTTCCTCATCCACAAATCTTTCATCCTCGCTCAAATTAATGGGGTAATCGTTGCTTTCTCGGTCCGAATCGCTCTAGCTGCATTGAAAACAATAGAAAATGTGAGGAGCCTGTCAACTGACTACGTCACGCTACTTCCGGTAGGTGCAAGGCTTTTTTTTTTATCAGATACCAAAAGTTGCAATCTTTATCGTCGTTGTTCTCTACTAAATCCTTTCAGCAAAAATATGGCAATATCGCGAAACGATCAAGTATGACACATAGAATGGATCTGCTATCCCCGTTTAAATAAAAAAATGTCATTTCAGTAGGCCTTTAAAGCTGACAAGAAATGAGAACCACATGCTGGACAATACACTAAGCACTTTCTATGTAAACCGTACATAAGTGTTGTACAAGGTAAAAAAAAAAGGACAATAGCTGGGTTTTGATGCAGTGAGCACAGCCAATGAAAGTGTTTACTGTTGGATGGTGAAACTCAGCTCACTAGTATGACTCACTCTGCAATTTTCCTACTGACGAGTGACGACGCTTTGTAGCCTGTGACTTTACCACACTAGAGAAATATACATTTTACATTCTCCCATAAGTCTAAACACACTGCAGATTGCATATAAGTAACTTGCACTTGGTGCCCTTTGTTTTCTGTGTGCTCATTTTTGAGTGCTTTGTTTGTAAATGACTTATCTGGAATGTGTACAGTGTATTGATTGAGTATTGACAGACTGATGTCTGCAATGACAGAAACAGCTAACAATGCAACATTGTGTGTGTTTTCTTTTCATCAATAAAGCTCAGATTGACGTGATGTACACCAGGGGTCCATCCATCCATCCATTTTCTACCGCTTATTCCCTTCGGGGTCGCGGGGGGCGCTGGAGCCTATCTCAGCTACAATCGGGCGGAAGGCGGGGTACACCCTGGACAAGTCGCCACCTCATCGCAGGGCCAACACAGATAGACAGACAACATTCACACTCACATTCACACACATTAGGGCCAATTTAGTGTTGCCAATCAACCTATCCCCAGGTGCATGTTTTTGGAGGTGGGAGGAAGCCGGAGTACCCGGAGGGAACCCACGCAGGGGTCATACTTTTACAATGAGAGTGCCCAAACTGCACAAAAACACTCAAACATTTTTTTCACCAAGCAGTCTACCGTGAGGAAGACAATCACCACAGGCTTCCTTATGTACCAACATATATTTAAAACTTTGTCTGAAGCCTATATAAGGCAATACACAACATATAAGTAGCATATATTTTTTGCTTTTAATGAGATAAAAACATAAAAATATATTAGCGCATTCTTTCTGTGCAGCACAACAGGATACAAGTGTGGAAATGCACTCCTCTGAGAGTAAAATGATTTTAATTATTAGATATAGAGGAAAACATTAACATTGTTCTATTTGCGTCTGGCCTGTGTCATTCTGTAGACGTTTCCAGGCATTTTTTAAACAATGGATGGTAATTTTCTGTGCAGAGTGAGTCAGGAAGGTCTGCATTAAAACAGATAATTCAGATAATTTCAAACATTGTGGGGCACATTGTCTCTAAGTGCTCCTTGTAGCTCTTGCTTGAAAATTGTATTTAGTTCAAGGGGAACTGCACTTTTTTTGGAGAATTTTGCCTATCATTCACAATCGTAATGAGAGACGAGAAGACAACATATTTTTTTTTTGCATTCTAATTTGTAGTAATCGTCACGTTCTAGGTGGCTAGCAATGCAACTAATGAGAGCAATCCATTCAGCCTCTTAATCATTTTAAAAATTCATCCATGAAATCGCCAATAATACTTTATTTACGATCCGTAACCTGCAACATTGAGAGTGAACACTGAGGAACTCTTTTTGTAGCCTAGTAACACATCGCCTTGCAACGCCATGCTACATCATTAGCATTGAGCTAGCTTGTGTGTCAGTACTCAAATAGCTTTTGAGTTTGTAATGCACAACACAATGTGACAGGACACTAATCTGCACTGACTGAAAAAAATGAAAAATCATAATACAGTATCTGTCAAGTAGGGATGTCCGATAATGGCTTTTTGCCGATATACGATATTCCGATATTGTCCAACTCTTAATTACCGATACCGATATCAACCGATACCGATACATACAGTCGTGGAATTAACACATTATTATGTCTAATTTGGACAACCAGGTATGGTGAAGATAAGGTCCTTTTTAAACAATTAATAAAATAAAATAAGATAAATAAATTAAAAACATTTTCTTGAATAAAAAACAAAGTAAAACAATATAAAAACAGTTACATAGAAACTAGTAATTAATGAAAATGAGTAAAATTAACTGTTAAAGGTTAGTACTATTAGTGGACCAGCAGCACGCACAATCATGTGTGCTTACGGACTGTATCCCTTGCAGACTGTATCAATATATATTAATATATAATGTAGGAACCATAATATTAATAACAGAAAGAAACAACCCTTTTGTGTGAATGAGTTTAAATGGGGGAGGGAGGTTTTTTGGGTTAGTGTACTATTTGTAAGTGTATCTTGTGTTTTTTATGTTGATTTAATAATTTAAAAAAAATAAAAATAATTAAAAAAACGATACCGATAATTTAAAAAAAAAGATACCGATCATTTCCAATATTACATTTTAAAGCATTTATCGGCCAATAATATCGGCAGGCCGATATTATTGGACATCTCTACTGTCAAGTATTAGCCTAAATTTTATGTTTTGTTTGTACACAGCTCGCTCAACAGCATATGTTCTGTAGTTGTAATAACAAGCATGACATTCTGCTTGTATCATGATCAATATTATAGTGACTCACTTTATGGACAGTTGTCGGTTTGGTCCAGCTGGCCGGGGACGTTTTTTTTTTTTTCCGGTTTATTTTGGGTAAACACGCCTTTTATTTTGGCATAGCTTGGCTCCAAGTTTCACATTTACAGTGTCATGTCACGCCAACCTCACTCTCTCGGTTTCTGTCTGCTCCAATGTTTCACCCTCTCTGCGCGCTCACTTTTATAAGCAGCAGTTCATCCTCCGTAAATTTAGCTTAAAAAAGATAAGGCTGTGAATCCTCGATTGTCCAAAAAAGGACGTGTTTGTTGTCTGTTACCAAGTCTGCCATGATTAGAACTCACACACGTGTTTGTTTCCGGAAGTAGGAACAAACATTTGTTGCCGGAAGTCGGATATTCGTTGCAATGGGAACGGAAATAAATGTGCTGAGGAAATAAGCTCCAGTAATGCATAAAATGACCAAAATACGGTAAATATTGCACATATTTACCGTAACCCCCCCCCTAGAGGGGGGGGGGGGGGTTACCCACATATGCGGTCCTCTCCAAGGTTTCTCATAGTCATTCACCGACGTCCCACTGGGGTGAGTTTTTCCTTGCCCGTATGTGGGCTCTGTACCGAGGATGTCGTTGTGGCTTGTAAAGCCCTTTGAGACACTTGTGATTTAGGGCTATATAAATAAACATTGATTGATTGATATTACATATTGTGTGTGTGTCTGTTACTATATTTTATATAGTGGTTAGAGTGTCCGCCCTGAGATCGGTAGGTTGTGAGTTCAAACCCCGGCCGAGTCATACCAAAGACTATAAAAATGGGACCCATTACCTCCCTGCTTGGCACTCAGCATCAAGGGTTGGAATTGGGGGTTAAAACACCAAAAAT
Organism: Entelurus aequoreus; assembly: GCF_033978785.1. Taxonomy (NCBI): domain Eukaryota; kingdom Metazoa; phylum Chordata; class Actinopteri; order Syngnathiformes; family Syngnathidae; genus Entelurus; species Entelurus aequoreus. The sequence continues at coordinate 34,303,815 of NC_084733.1, forward strand.
GATTCCCGGGCGCGGCCACCGCTGCTGCCCACTGCTCCCCTCACCTCCCAGGGGGTGATCAAGGGTGATGGGTCAAATGCAGAAAACAATTTTGCCACACCTAGTGTGTGTGACAATCATTGGTACTTTAACTTTATATAAAACATTGATAGAGACGGCTTTGAAGGCTACATCAAAAATGCGGCTAATGATTCCCATTAGCCGCAATTTGCAAGCGTTTTTTTTTAATCACCTTTGGAATCCTAAAAAAAAAGTAATGCATCCTCTTGTCTCTCATAATGTTTGTGAACGATAGGCAACATTTTTAAAAAAAAGTGCAGTTCCCCTTTAAATGCATCAATGCTATTAGGAGGATTACATTTTTTTTTTACAACTTGTACTTATGTTTGATGAATTAACTTAACTAAAATATACATGTATTTTTTGGGGAATTCACCTTTAGAAGCCATATAACTTAGTAAGATACATTGTATTATTGTTACATTGGTCGAACGAGCGATCACAAATCCCCACTAATTGAATTAAATCAAGCAGTGCGAGCCAATGAACTAAAAGGCTTGGGCTGTCAACGCAAAAATTAGTAGAAGAGGACGCAAAAAGAATACTAGCGGCTGACCTTCTTTTTCTCTGCTTTTTGAGCGCTGGCGTCCACATGGGCAAACTTGATAGAGTGAGCAAATCTGTTATACTACATTTTGCTCAGAGGATTTCATCTCTTGAGTGAGCAAAATTAGGAACGCAATCCATTTAGTGTATTTGTCTATACATTCTAACTATCAGAACGCTCACAATACCGGGAGGAAATGCACATTTAATTATATAGTGCACCCAATATCCAATCCAATCCAATCCACTTTATTTATATAGCACATTTAAACAACAAAATGTTTCCAAAGTGCTGCACAACAATATTAAAAACAATTAAAAACAATATAAAATAAATATGATTAAAACTATTTTAAAGGGTAAAACCAATTAAAACAGTAAATAGAAATCAACATTTTAAAAACACAGAGGACAACAGAGGACCACACAACTCACGTAGTGTTAAAAGCCAGAGAATAAAAGTGGGTCTTAAGACGAGACTTAAAACTGTGGGAGCAGTTCGAACATGGAGGGGCAGAGTGTTCCAGAGCTTAGGGCCGACCACAGAGAAGGCCCTGTCTCCCCTGGTTTTAAGTCTCGTCTTGGGCACCACGAGCTGGAGCTGGCTCTCGGACCTCAGAGCGTGCGCAGGATTGTATGTTTGGATGAGGTCCGAGACATAATGAGGTGCCAGTCCATATAAAGCTTTAAAAACAAACAGCAAGGTTTTAAAATCAATTCTAAGATGAACAGGGAGCCAGTGCAAACTCTCAGGGATTGGGGTTATATGCTGGCGTTTCCTGGCCCCTGTTAAAAGACGCGCTGCCGCATTCTGGACTAACTGCAACCGGGAGAGAGCTTTTTGCCTAATGCCATATGATTCATCAAGACTGAAACTGTTCTGCGGAAGATGTTTTGTGTCTATATTTAGCCCGTCTGGAATGTGCATGCAGACTGGCAGTTGCATGGAAATGGCTACGAGAAAAGGAAAAAAACGGAATATACGAAAAATTAACTGCTGGTTATAAGCACGAGAAAAAGGATGAAACGTTGGTGCAGACGGAAGCCGAGAGAATTAGATCGGCGCGACTAGATGCTGCAAATGGGTAACTTGGAGCTAAGTTATGCTGACAGAAATTGCGTGCATACCCAAAATCAAGTGTAAAACGTCCCTTGCTTGACCAAACAGACAACTGTCTATCGAGTAAGTCACTGTAATATGTATCATGATACATGCAGCACATCACCACACAACTAAAGTACATATGCTGTCGAGTTAGCTGTGTACGAAAAAAAACATGAAATGTGGGCTAATACTTTACAGATACTGTAATATGATTGTTCATGTTTTTCGGTCAGTGCAGATTGCCAATGGAGACAGATGCTATTGCATTGTGTTATGCATTACAAACTCAAAAGCTATTCAGCTGCTGACGCAGTAGCAAGCTTACCTCTTGCCATAGCTAGCTTGGTTATAATACAGGTTACGGAATGTAAATTAACCCTTGTGTGGTGTTCATATTGTTGTTACTCAGCCAGTGTTTGTGGGTCTGATGGACCCGTTGCATTTTGTGGCTTTTAATGCCTCACAATCAAACACTTTTATGTTAAAATACTGACTTATCCCAAAAAACATCTGTAATGAAGTGCTTTGAGAGGCTGGTAAAGGAATACATTGTCTCGAGACTTCCCCCCACATTCGACCCATACCAGTTTGCTAATCGCCCTAACCGCTCCACAGAGGACGCCATCTCCTCTGCACTCCACCTGAGCTTAGCACATCTGGAAGGAAAGGACACACACGTGCGGATGTTGTTTCTGGACTTCAACTCGGCATTCAACACCATCATCCCGCAGCACTTGGTGAGCAAACTGGCCCCCCTTGGATTCAGTACCCCCCTTTGCAACTGGCTGCTGGACTTCCTCACAGACAGACCCCAGTCTGTGAGAGTGGGCAACAACACCTCCAGTGCCATCTCCCTGAGCACCGGCTCCCCCCAGGGCTGCGCCCTGAGTCCGCTGCTGTTCACGTTGATGACCCATGACTGCTGCGCCAGGTCCACTACTAACCACATTGTGAAGTATGCGGACGACACGACAGTAGTGGGCCTCATCCGTGACAACAACGACATGGACTACAGGGAGGAGGTGAAACATCTGGTTGACTGGTGCAGAATCAACAACCTGGTCCTGAACGTCGACAAGACCAAGGAGATCTTTGTTGACTTCGGGAAGCACCAGTCCAGCCACGCTCCACTCTTCAGCAACGGCACAGCGGTGGAGATGGTAAGCAGCACCAAGTTCCTGGGGGTGCAGATAACTGACAATATGACCTGGTCCCTACACACCGGAGCTCTGGTAAAAAGAGCTCAGCAGCGCATGCACTTTTTGCGTGGGATGAAAAGAGCACAGCTCCCTCCCCCCATTCTCAGCACATTCTACAGAGGCACTATAGAGAGCCTACTGACCAACAGCATCTCTGTCTGGACTGGAGCCTGCAGTGCCTCAGACTGGAAGTCTCTCCAGAGAGTGGTGAGGACGGCGGAAAAGATCATCAGGACTCCTCTTCCTCCTATCCAGGAGATCGCAAAAAGCTGCTGCCTGACCAGGGCTCAGAAAATCTGCAGGGACTCCTCCCACCCCACCAAGGACTGTTTTCACTGCTGGACTCTAGAAAGAGGTCCGTAGCCTCCGTAGCAGAACCTCCAGGTTCTGTAACAGCTTCTTCCCTCAGGCCGTAAGACTCATAATAATCCCCTCAATTCCCTCCAAAAATGGATGAACTCGCTGGAATATAAAGACAATATAACATACATCCATAAACGTAGATGCATATGCAAAAGTGCAATATATTTATCTTTACAGTAATCTATTTATTTATATCTGCACCTTATTGCTTTTTTATCCTGCACTATCAACCAGCTAATGCAACACAATTTTGTTCTTATCTGTACTGTAAAGTTCAAATTTGAACGACAATAAAAAGTAAGTCTAAGTCTAAGACCCACAAACACTGGCTGAGTAAAAACAACACGAACGTTGCATTGAAATTTCTCTGCCAGTTTCTGCATCCCACAGGGATTCTTCTTTTGTGTTTCTGCACCTGCGGTTCCCACACAAGGTTGCAACATTGTTTGTCAACACTGTCTGCGCTCATTTTGTCGCAATATTTGATCCTCTGATGTTCTGTGTACCTACACTCTGTCCTCCTCCTGTCTAGGCCTGCTGTGTGTGTGTGTGTGTGTGTGTGTGTGTGTGTGTGTGTGTGTGTGTGTGTGTGTGTGTGTGTGTGTGTGTGTGTGTGTGTGTGTGTGTGTGTGTGTGTGTGTGTGGTACACAGAACATACATTTCCACACTTCTATTAGCCCCGGGTCCAGTGGACCCCGGACATCTTATATGTAATAGAAATGTGTAGGGGGTGTATGGTGTGTGTTCATTAAATATGTATTCTGATATATGTTCTTCACAGAAAATGAGCCAATGCCAGTGAGTCTCAGTTTGAAAAATTAATTAATTGTATGATTTTTCTTTAAATAAAAATCGAAAACGGGTCCCACAGACCCGAACACCACACAAGGGTTAAGTAATGTCGGTGGTTTTTGGATGCCTTTTTTGAGTGATTTAGAGGCAGAATTGTTTGCTCACATCAGCTGCATTGCTAGCTACCAAGAACGAGACAATTTTTACATGTTAGTATGCAAAATAAAACAAGCATTTGTCTTCTTGTCTCTCATAATGATTGTAAACGATGGGCAGAAATAAAAAAAAAAAGTGCAGTTTCCCTTTAAGAAACTTTAACCAGCTTTTTGTGCTATAAAATAAAAAGAACAAAATAAAATGCCCCCTGTCCCCCAGTCCTTCGCTTTCTGAAAATGCGGCCCCTAAAACGATTTAGTTGAATATCCCTGCTATAAACCAATCATTCAATGTAATTTTATTTTCGTTTTAACAAGAAATGTAATGCTTGATGTCAAATATGATTCCCAGCCAACTAGCAGAGCTATAAAAATCACCAATAAACTAATTTGTCTGGCCACCATAAGTCTGGGACTATTAGGTATTACATTATCTGCAAGGCCTGCACATATTGTATCTTAAATGAGTTATATCAAATACAATTGTATTTTCTTGTTAAATCCCAGGGTAAATAATGTTCCAACAAACCATCTTACTTTGTTAATATAGGACATTTTCAGTGTAGAGGCTGGCCTACATTTGTGAATGTTTATATTGGAGATGATGGATGGTTTCATTGGTGACTAGAGGGATTGGGAGGTTTTTAATCTCAGTGTTGTGTAAGCATACAGCAAGGCTGCCAGCAAAGAGCTTCTGAGCATAACGGATGACAACCACCTTTGACAAAACAACACAAGTAAGCCGAGGAGAGACAGCAGGGGGATCACTGCAAATTTAGTGCCATTAAAATGTTACCATTCCGAAAATGTCCTTAGACACCCCTGAGGTTCTCCATTCTGTAATAATAGTCATGTTGAAGGTTTTTGTTCCGACATCCCGTTGCCTCCACAGTGCGGAACGATTGGCAGAGAGCCTCCGTTCTTCATTTGGGGTTTTTTTGTGTTCATATCCGCTAGTCTAATTAGTTCTGCTCCTATTTTATACGCTACAGCACATACATTAGATACTTTTTTTTTGATGGAAGATACAGATTTGATCATTTATTTATTTATTTATTTATTCAAAAACAGGGACAAAACCCATTAATAAACATTGGTAAAAATGTGCCAGTTTTAGCTACAAAGCTATTTTTTTCAGCTGTAGTGCAGAGGATGTAAATGGGAACCATGCAATGTCACAATATTCCAATAGTCCATGTATCTTATTTTATAAAGCTTATGACAGATGTCTTTGCCGACATTCCTGTCAAATCTGTCACCATTGGCAATTCTTAATTCACGTATTTAATGCATTTCAAAGACGAGCGCAATGTATTTCTCAGGGCATCCTCCGATTTTATGCAAAAACATTTTTACATAGTCCTGTATATACATGTCTTTTAGATGTCTCCTCCATTACACAGACCTGCAACAATGCCTGAATACGTTTACATGCACTGAACCCCACAAATTATTGCATGAATTTGGTTGAAACCAGCTTATTCAGGTCATGTTTGACTTTTTAAGAATCGGAATAACACATTTGGATTATTAAAAAAAAACAGTTCCCTCTTGCATGTACATGTTCTTGTTGTATTTTCATGTCTTGAATGTCGTTTAGGTAATATTAAGCATGTTTTAAGGTATTTAGACCCGAGGAAGAATAATGCTATTGGGGTATGCAGCTAAATTAGGGGAAACGTTTTGTACTTGAAAAAAAAAATCAGAAAATGAAAAATGAAGTTTTGATGTTGAATTTTGAACTGCATTGAAAATAAGTGCACATATCTTTTTTCAGATTGAATATAATTGGAGTATTTACTCTGGTAAATCTTTTAAATTTCAAATTTCCATTTTAATTGATCTCCCGGTAGATTTTTTGAGCTTATGTTTTTTCAGGTTCAAATCTTATTTTTTTCCAGTATAAAGTTTTTTTTCCCAGTTTCAGATTTTTTTTTTTTTATTTCAAATCTTTTTTTCTTTGCAGGTCCCGAATTTTTGCGAGCATTTTGTGAGGCGCGTGCATAGCAAAAATGCCTGGGGGTATCCCTTATCATGTCTTTAGGGAACACAGGTACAAAAACAATTAAACTCTACACTTCATGTACCGTATTTTTTGGACCAAAGGGTGCACCGGCGTCATATTATGAATTTTTTTTTTTTACATGTAAAACACTTCCTTGTGGTCTACATAACATGTAACGGTGGTTCTTTGGTCAAAATGTTGCATTGATTATGTTTTACAGACCATCCTCAAGCCGCTTTCTGAGCGTCTCTTCAGGATGTGTCGTTTTGTGGGCGGCTTATTCACCTGGCTCACCTTCGACAGCGTCTTCTCCCCGTCATCTTTGTTGTACCGGTAGTTTTTAGCACTTCCACAGCGAGTCTACTGACAGATATAAGTTAGAACTGTACGCTACTTTATATTAGAAATAGCAACAGTATAGGATAAATGCCCCACAACAAGAGGATACAGAAAAAGAAGGAGCTTATTGACTATGGTGCGTGCTACAAAACACGATGAGCGCAAATTTTTGGGACTTATGCAGATCCTGAATACACAACAGCAGGTACCAATAGGTTAGAAAAGTTGATTTTGCAAAATTTTGGGAAACAAAACACCAGATAATATGTCTGCTAATAGGTGCCATTTTGGGGCACTATACACACACCATAATAATACCCGTATGATGAAGCATAGCATGTCTGACTATGGTGGCCGTAATGCTTCACATCAAGCGGTGCAACTTTGTCGCTTACTAAAGTCGTACTAAAATATTTTGACAACTGGAGCCTATCCCAGCTGCACTCGAGTTCTCAAATGTCCCTATTCGAGTAAAAAAAATGCACACTTTGAAGACACTGTAATGCATATATATATATACTGTATCTATAAATATACAGTATATCAAACCAACATAACAAGGGGGTAATGGCTCAACAATCAATTTTTCATCCAAACAACATTACAGCAAGCTTAAAATGTCAACACACACACACACACACACACACACACACACACACACACACACACACACACACACACACACACACACACACACACACACACACACACACACACACACACACGCACACACACACAAAATACTTGAATTTCAGTGAATTCTAGCTATGAATATACTCCTCCATTAACCCCGCCCCCTGGCTCGCCCACCCTTATGTCTCTATATTCATATTTATTTATTTGTTTTAAATTAATTTTGGCCAAAGGGGGTGCATTTACATTTCTTGGACACACTTGTTATTACATATGTTGGCCAGAGCGCGAGCACTTCACATTTTTACACACACTTGTTATTTCATATGTTGACCAGAGGGGGAGCACTTTTAAAACCGACACACAGTCAATTTGAAAAATCCCTCCTTTTTGGGACCACCCGAATTTTGATAGATTTCACCACCAGGGGTGCAAATGAGACATTCTCTTTTAGATGCAATGGTTTTCCATATTGGGACCACGATTTTGGTCCTAACTTGTTCACCAGGCCTCATATGGAAGGTACTTTTCCTTGTTGATGTCTCAAGAAGGCTACAAATACAAGAACACACACAACCACACACAGACATACAGTACATGTCTTGTTGGGGCGCTCCAAAACCAAAAAAAAAAAAAGAAGAATAATTTTACCTTGGGTCTGGAAATATTTCTGGCATTATTGAACACTCTGAGAGTGTCAGAGTGTTAGTCACCACTAGCTAGCGTTAGCAAAAACTAGCTGTGTGAGGCGACGCTTCATCGTCGTGCCTTCTCCCTCGCTGTAACTAAGGTCCGCTGTGGGATATTTCTCGGTCTTATCACAAGTTAAGATTTGCAACGGAAAGAAAGCCCCCTTCACTGATAAAATCCTCAAACTGAAGGAGCTGCAAGCCAACGGCTAACTAGCTAAAATGCTAGCTCAAAGCGGTTGTTTAGCAAACCGAAGGTATACAGCGAGACAGTGAGAGTTTGGACACATTTAAAGCGTTTTTGGTTACATAAAGTTATCTCTAAAACAGACTAACACAGTTCTAGCCAGCGCAAGGTACGACAATTGTGGAAATAAACAAGTCAGAAGCGCCGCTCGCCGTTGAAGCTCTTCGAAATGGCCACGCCTGTGTGTAAAGGATGTAAACAGGATGTGACGTACAGTAGGTGGCCCCTCCACTGCATAATGGCCGTGCCTGCGTGTACTGTGATGTCATCAAAATGACAGCCTCCGATGGCTTCAAGCAGCATGCAAAATAAATAAATTAAAGTAGAGTTCATACGGCAAGACATGATTCATACACAGAAGCATATTTGGCGCGATGTAAAGGTTCTTAAACTGAAAAGGATGAAAATAGAGTCATTCGTAAATCGAGGTGCCACTCTAAGAGAAAAAAATAGATACCGTATTTTCCGGACTATAAGGCGCACTTAAAATAATTCCCCCCCCCTCAAAACTCGACAGTGCGCCTTATAACCCGGTGCGCCTAATGTACGGAATAATTCTGGTTTTGCTTACCGACCTCGAAGCAATTTTATTTGGTACACGATGTAATGATACGTGTGACCAGTAGATGGCAGTCAAACATAAGATATACATGTAGATTGCACTATGATGGCAATTTGACTCAAGTAAACAACACCAACATTTTATATGTTCCATCGAAAATATAGAACATTACACACGGCGCTCAAAAATCTTTCAAAATGTTTTAGTACGACTTTGGTAAGATTAAAGTACCAATGATTATCACACACACACTAGATGTGGTGAAATTTGTCCTCTGCATTTGACCCATCCCCTTGGGGAGCAGTGGGCAGCAGCGGCGCCGCGCCCGGGAGTCATTTTGGTGATTTAACCCCCAACTCCAACCCTTGATGCTAAGTGCCTAGCAGGGAGGGAAACGGGTCCCATTTTTTATAGTCTTTGGTATGACTCGGCTGGGATTTGAACTCCAACCTACCGATCTCAGCTATGAAGCCACACCGCTTGATGGATTGTCGGCACATTAAATATACAAGTGTTATTACACTTAGACTTAGACAAACTTTAATGTTGTTCCACAAAGTAGCTCAGTTACAAAGGATGGAAAGTGTAAGGATGGAAAGGATAATGCAGGTATTAAGTAGACTAACAATGTACCGTAGTAGCAATATAAAATATAACATATATGTAGTATTTACATATTATATATACAGTATATGATATATACTGATATATATATATATATATTATATTATATGTTTATATAAGATATACAATATATAACAATTACCATGTACAGTATTACAGTATATGTAACAGCTGCAGCATAAAATTATTGTGGTGTGTGTATAAGGTAAGACATATTATCTGGCATTTTGTTTCACAATATTATGCAAAAGCAACTTTTCTTACCTTCTAGTACCTGCTTATCTGTATTTGGGATCTGCATAAATCCTGAAAAATTGCGTGAGCCCGCCTTTGTAGTCCGTGCCGACACCATAGTCGATAAGCTTTTGCTTTTTCTCTATCTTCTTGTTATGGGACATTTATCCTCCGCTGTTGCCATTTCTAATATAAACTAGTGTAAAGTTCTTACTTATATCTGTCCGGAACCGACTGTCAGAAAGCGGCTTGAAGATGATCTGTAAAACATAATCTATGCAACATTTTGACCAAAGAACCACCATTACATGTTATGTAGACCACAAGGAAGTGTTTTCAATGAAAAAAAAAAGTTTTAATAATAGGACTCCTTTAATGCGCCCTATAATCCGGTGCGCCTTATACATATAAACCGACAAAAAATAGACCATTCATCGGCAGTGCGCCTTATAATCCGGTGCGCCCTATGGTCCGGAAAATACGGTAAATTAGTAGATACTGTAATCTAAAACAAAACTAGCTCTTTAGCCACCTGGTTTGTGGCCCCCCCTTTTTTTTTTTACACTGGAGTCGGGTAAATGTGAATTTTTTAAAAGAGTTCTGTCGGTGAGACCGTGAATGTGTCCTTTCGGGTAATTAGATGAGCACAAGGAAGGCACATTTGTATGTGTGTGTGTTGCAGGAGAGAGATGTTGGCTTCTTGAATGTACGACCCCTTGCGGTAAGATAATCATGAGTATACCACAAAGAAAATGGAAAGTTTATTTCTGCATGAACAGATTCCTTCTATTTTTCTTTCCTAGAAGAGGCGGAAAAATGACTCCATTGATGGTAAGGCCTGACTCTAAATCGACTCTGAGATCAAACATTAGTGGCACGGCTTCTTTTTAACGTACTGAAGTTGATTTTAACTTACATTGGGGCAGGCATCCTCTCCTTTTTGTCCAACCAGGATGTAGATCAGCTCTCCTTTTCTCAGCAGAAAGTCGCCGCTCATGTACGTGCCATGTGACCTGCTGATGGCCATAACACTACGTCCGCCAGCTGCACCGTAGGCTGTGATCCTAGAAGACACATCCAACAGAAACATAATAGTAATAATTATGTTTCATTCATACCAGTACAGTAGAACCTCAGGTACATTTTTGCCAAAATATTGCTTATGTTAAAGTGTATTTTTTCAGTTAACACCCAGTATTGCGCCAGTAAACTGTATTTCACCTTTGTTAAGAATTCTCCATGTTTATCCACGTTTTCAGATACTGTATTTTGAAGCATTTCATGACAGTGTCACTTCCGCTTCCTTCCTGTAGGGGTCACTTCCGCTTCCCTTTTGACGTGTTTTAATGTGTGCTGACTTGTTTCTCTGCTATGTTTAATCGGTGGTCTAGTCTTTGACGATGTGAGCATGTTGATTATTATATAAGACTAATTTAGTTTATTAATTGACATCAATGTGTTTGTGTAACATTTAGGGGTGTTTTAATAATATTATTGATGCTGTGTTGTCAGAATGCTACGAGCTAACATCTCTCTGTTAAGGATAGCATTGCTGCTGCTAATGTGGCTAGCTCATATGCCATTGTGGAAATGCAATATATTATGTCTCTAGTATGTTACTTTGAGCATATATATAGGCATATATATATATATTGTTGTTTAGTTAAATGACATAAATGTTGATGGGTGTTTGCTTGTGGTTTACAGATACTAAATAAATGAACCTAAACCAATATGCACCATTAAAGTTGGAAGAGTCCAAATGATGACTGTGTGTTCTCTGACCGGAACCCCAACGTGGTCAATATCCGAAAAAAACAGTCGCAGAGTTTAATACTCAACAACCTTTGTGTGTTGTAGTGTTGTCCCGATACCAATATTTTGGTACCGGTACAGGCACCAAAATGTATTTCGGTACTTTTCGGTACTTTTCGGTACTTTTCTAAATAAAGGGGACCACAAAAAATGTCATTATTGGCTTTATTTTAACAAAAAATCTTAGGGTACATCAAACGTATGTTTCTTATTGCAAGTTTGTCCTTAAATAAAATAGTGAACATACTAGACAACTTGTCTTTTAGTAGTAAGTAAACAAACAAAGGCTCTTAAATTAGCTGCAGTAACATATTGTGTCATTTATCATTCTATTATTTTGTCAAAATTATTAGGGACAAGTGGTAGAAAATGAATTATTAATCTACTTGTTCATTTACTGTACTAGAGTTGGCGCTGCAGGGAATTCTGGGAATTTGTTCTGTAGTGTTTATGTTGTGTTGCAGTGAAAATATTCTCCCAACATGTGTTTGTCATTGTTGTTTAGTATGGCTTCACTATATGGCACATATTTACGACAGTGTTGAAGTTGTTCATACGGTCACCCTTAGTGTGACATGTATGACTGTTGAGTAAGTATGCGCCTTCAATCACTTGTGTGTAGAGTGTTCAAAGGTAAGATGGTTGTCTTAATGGTTGATGATAGGTCATAGAATAATTAATTTGTCAATATGGCGGTGTATAGTGAAGCATGTATAGTACAGAATATGATTCATTAGTATCGCGGTACTACACTAATAACGGTATAATGAACAACCCTAGTGTGTTGACATCAATGCTTGCTCATTCACATGCCTAACACGATTCATCTCGTGGTACACTCCAGAAAAGGTGTGAATCTAAAGGCACCCAACGGTTTAATCCCATTCCGATTCCTGGGGTGACGATTCAACACGATTCTTTATTCAAACTGATTCTTGAAATGTATTATTTGGTAGATTAATTAGAATGGAATTTTTTCAAAAGAGGTATCAGGTTAGAACAACTCCTTCTGGTTGCATGGAGATGGCCTTAAAAGGGAACCACATTTTTATTTTATTTTGCCTACCGTTCATAATCATTATGAGAGACAAAAACACACCTGTCTTTTTTTTTCTGATTATAAAGATGATAAAAAATGCTTGAAAGATGCGACTAATGGGAGTCACCTTTTTAGCCTTCAAAGCCCTCTAAAACAACTTCAAAACCTCCATCAACGTTTTATATACACACTGCAAGTCTATATATAATGTAGTAACAGACACATTCATACAACAATATGTAATATGTTCAATATTTACAGGATTTTGATAATTTTAATCATTTACGGGACTGATTTATTCCGAGCATTGATTTCTGTTTCCACAGCAACGCACGTCTGACTTCTGGCAACAACTGTTTGTTTCTACTTCCGGAATCAAACACGTAATCATGGTAGACTTGGTAACAAACAACGAAGACAACTATTTTTGGACAAATGAGGATTTACAACCTTATATTTTTGAAGCTGAATATACTGCTGCTTATAGACGCGAGCCCGAAGAAAGAGTGAGACATTGGCGCAGACGGAAGGCAGGTGAGTGAGGTGAAAGCGATTTTGACGATATAAATATGGAACTTGGAGCCAAGCTATTTCGGCATAAATGGATTGCTTACCCAAAATAAACAGGAAACGTACCCGGACAGCTGGACGAGACAAACAACTGTCCATCAAGTTAAGTCACTATAATATTTGACCCTGATACTTGAAGCACCTCAAGTGTAACTACAGTACACACACAAAGTACAAACAAAACATGAAATTTGGGCTAATACTTTACAGATACTGTAAAATGATTGATCATGTTTTTCAGTCAGTACAGATTGGTGCCGTATCGCAGTGTTGTGCATCACAAACTGAAACGTGTTTCGTGTTGTTGTAGAAGTTAGCTTATCTCTTGCCGTTGTTAGCTTTTACAGCTAATACCGAAGCATGCCGATGTGTTACTACAATAGAAAAAGAGTTCCTCAGTGTTCCATCTTACAATAACAATTGTGAATGCATTTTTAAAGTGATTTAGAGGTAGAATTGACTGCTCCCATTACCTGCATTGCCAGCCACTTAGAACGAGCCGTTACGAAGCGAAAAAAACAAAAACCCTTTGTCTTCTTGTCTCTCATAATGATTGTGATTGATAGGCAAAATTCCCAAAAAAGTGCAGTTCCCGTTTAAAAAATATTTAAAAAATGGATTCTTATAAAAAATTATAATATAAAATACCCCTACACCAGACCTGGGCATTCTGCGGCCCGCGGGCCGCATCCGGCCCTTTGTGCGTCCCTGTCCGGCCCGCGTGAGGCCAATTATAAATTACAAAATAAATTTGAAAAAGTATCTATGTCGAGTGTGCAATACAACGGTGCTGCTTTTGTTTTGAAAATCGTTATTTGTATTACTTCCGTGTGGACGTATGCGTGATTGTGAGTGAATGTGAACAACTGCAATTACAAAATAAAGTTGAAAAAACATCTATGTCCTGCGCGCAATACAACTGTGCTGCTTTTATTTTGAAAAGTATTATTTATGGGCGTGTGTCCGTGTGTAACCTGCGAGTGAAGGTGCACATGCAGCGACAAGTGATGCACGGTTTACACCCGAGACGCCAAAAAGAGAAAAGTTGATGAGGAATGCCGTGTTTTCAACAACACATGAACTGCAAAGCAACGTTCCCTCACCTAAGGTGCATGCCTGCGCAATTGCGCACTGCTCAAGGGTCTGCTGCGCGCAGCAAATATATGCCGCGCACCAAATCAAATCCCATCTGAATTATAAACAAAATAAACATATTTATTCTATGGAATTTTGCAATGCAACTTTGAGTGATAGTGACAACAAGCGGCCCTAATGGTGTTCGTCAACACCGTTCAATTGAACACCGTTCAATTATTGTAACGTCTATCGAGATGCTTCGAGGACAGGAATTATATCGATCACTTTATTGAACAAAACTGTTTATATTCGGAAATAACCACACCAAAAACATGAGTAAAACACTTCTATCTCGAAAAACTAGTCATTTTCTGCCGTACAAACCAGGCCAAAACCAACTTGTCATCTGTCACCAACACGCATAGCACTAAACCACTGGTGCGTTTAAGGCCACACAAAAAGTCGGACAACTCAAACACCACACAAAGTTACACTATGACTCCTCAGTCATACGTGTGCTTATTTTACTGTCATTTATTATTAATGTTAATTTATATATATTAGTCATGGAATGCTGTTACACACACTATGTTGAAGTATTACTATTATTATTATTATTATTATTATTTATCTTACGGTATATATCAAAAATAATATTGAGCAAAATTTAATTGAAATATTGTCGATGTGGCCCTCCAGCAGTGCTCGGGTAGCTCATGCGGCCCCCGGTAAAAATTAATTGCCCACCCCTGCCCTACACTCTAGTCCTGTAAGACACCTGTAAGTACTCCCGCTCGTGGCTTGTATCAATATGCTGTGCCAAAACAAAAAAAGCTAGTCGCTGCTGATTAACGTTTGTTTGTGTGACTGCTTAACAACAATCAATGGGACCAAAGACAGGTTTGACTGCCAGTAATTTTGACAAAGAGGGTGAGAACTACGTTTGTAGTATTGAATTCCAGCAGAAAATCATTGCAAAAGTTAGCGTTCAAGTGGCCGATTTCACTAAAATTTACAGGAAGTCTGCATCAACAATAAGTATAATTCTTGCAAAGAACACAATGATGCTAATGTTGCCAGATAAATGAAGGTATTGACAAAACCAAGACCAAAATTTCCTCCCCATAACTGCGGGGAGCATCTACAAAAGTGTCCGATCAAGGTAAACAATTATGTTCCTTTTTCCTTTTCATTTGCCATTTGTGGTTATTTGGCATTTTTGATTGCATGTTAAATCAAATCAAATCAAATCAACTTTATTTATAAAGATCTAACTTTTAAAATAAACGTGTTTTTTGTGATTATATTTGCGTGTGGAATGTAATATTTGGACTTACATTCTTTTCTATGGGGTAACTTGCTTCCTGTAACGTAGGTTTTGTCTTACGATGTCACTTCCGGATAGGGAAGGGTACCAAATGTGTTACTTTCATAGGAACAGGCCGAATTCCTTTGGTACTACTAGGTATCGAGTCACGTAAAATCAAACGGTGCCATATATCGATAGCTTTGTTACTCGTGACGTCTCGTCTTGTTTGCAGACTAAACACCGACTTAAACACTTGGCAGGGAAACAAGCAGACAAGCGGACTCAGCCAAACTGCCTCGTTGCAATTGTCCATGCCGACAAAGCAGGCATGCTTGATAAAAAACGTTTGAAAGTACAATACGGCTCCACTTTTCCAGAATGTGCTAGCTTGATACTAATTTACATTGGCTTTGCCATATACATGCTACTTATTAGCATTATATTTCAACCCTATTTCAACACCTCCAAAATTGGTGACGAAAACTACAACTAAGATGAATGTTACAATCAAACATACTTACAGTATAAACACATTTTAAGATCAAACAAAAGACTAGTGTAGTAAAAACTAGTGACACACTGTAGTCTATAAACTACTGCCATCTAACATCCTGGATTTGCAACTGCATTCACCTAAAAAAAAAAAAGTTGCGAAAACGCAAACTTTCAAGGCAACATGATGCAACAAGATTTTTGCGTTTTCTCAACTTTTGACTACTGCTGGCCAGACACTGTTTTGGTAATTAAACATAGTGAAACTTTATTTCTGAGTCTGACTAACTTGAAAACTATAATTATTCCAACAATTGCAAATCGTATTTCACTATTTAGCAGTAGTCAAAAGTTGAGAAAACGCAAAAATCTTGTTGCATCATGTTGCCTTGAAAATTTGCGTTTTCTCAACTTTCTTTTTTTTTACAGTGTTCCTACTTCTAGAATGTAATATCATTGAAATCTGAGTTCACTGAGGTACCATTGACTGTATACTGTATGTAAGCCAAGGGCGATGAGATACACGCGTACTGCAGATCGCTCCTCGTTTTTTATCACTGATAAAAAAATACACATAAAAAAAATACTATTAATCTAAAGCTAAAGGAATTTTGAAAACACCAACTTTTACTTTGACACTTTCTCAGGGTGCTGAAATAATTCAGCTGCAATTTATGTACGCACGTACACACACACACACACACACACACACACACACACTCACACACACACACACACACACACACACACACACACACACACACACACACACACACACACACACACACACACACACACACACACACACACACACACACACACACACACACTTTCTTGTATTTGTTGCCTTCTTGAGACCCGAGAAAAATGCCTACCTCTTTACCTCTTTAAGACCACTCTTTCTAGATCAGTGGTTCTTAACCTGGGTTCGATCGAACCCTAGGGGTTCGGTGAGTCGGCCTCAGGGGTTCGGCGGAGCCTCCGCTATGGAGGTAAAGACACATCCGACTTATCGTGTAAATAAAAACTTCTCCCTATCGGCGTATTATGGATACCCCCAAACAATATTGCCTCTAATTTTCCATCTGATTTGCAGGTTGTTTGATTGATCGATTGAAACTTTTACTAGCAGATTGCAAAGGAAGAGAATACATTATATGACACAGTACAGTACATATTCCGTACAATTGACCACTAAATGGTAACACCCGAATAAGTTTTTCAACTTGTTTAACGTTAATCAATTCATGGTAATGTGTGTAAGGTGTGTACTTTGTTGTGAGTTCATGCACTGTGTTGGTTTTGTTCTTTGAACAAGGTGATGTTCATGCACAGTTCATTTTGTGCACCAATAAAAAAACATGTGACTTTTTCTCGAATTTGAAAAAAACAAACATTTTATTTTTCACTAAAGAAGGGTTCGGTGAATGCGCATATGAAACTGGTGGGGTTCGGTACCTCCAACAAGGTTAAGAACCACTGAGCTAGATATATAAAGATTTGTATGTACAACATTATTAATATATACATACTATGAAAATATAAAAAATGTAAGCTTTTAGTTAGTTTTTTGGTTTGTTGAATTTTTTTGTTTGTAATTGTTTTTTAATCTTCATTATTTACTTCAAGTTATTACAGTATGTCTCTGTATACATATTTATTTTATTAATGTTGGCCAAAGGGGGTGCATTTCAATTTCTTACACACATTTGTTATTACATATGTTGGCCAGAGGGGGAGCACTTTTAAAACAGACACAGAGTCAATTTGAAAAATCCCTCCTTTTTTAGGACCGCCCTAAATTTGATAGATTTCACCAACAGGGGTGCAAATGAGTTCTCTATTTTTTGTTTTTTTGTAATGTGCTTAAGGCCGATGACAAACGAGTCACAGACCACAGATGGCCCCTGTGCCGCACTTTGGGCACCCCAGCTGTAGAAGCCAACTGTTAATGGCCACTATAGTCTGAGTACCGTAGTGTATTTGTTCATCCTATGGTCACATATGGGACGCGAGTTATCTTACGTCAGCACCGGAAGTCGTAAAATCAGTTGTTCACCTGGCGGGTTTTTTCGGGGATGAATAGGGAAGTCCTTCTTTAGCTGCCGTCTTGTTTTATCATATATTGCTGCCTTTGCACCCGTCAATGTTTACTTTTGTATGCAAATTAAATCAACAAAAAAATCCTGACTTTGGAGCAATGTTCACATACTCAAGTATTTGGCTTTCTATTAGATACAAAGGTTTTCTGTATTGGGACCACGATTTCGGTCCTAACTTGTTCACCGGTCCTCATATGGAAGGTGCTTTTACTTGTTGATGTCTCAAGAAGGGTAGAAATACAAGAGCACACACACACACACACACACACACACACACACACACACACACACACACACACACACACACACACACACACACACACACACACACACACACACACACACACACACACACACACACACACATTTTTGCATGCATTCATTGAATACGATGCAGACAGGACACTCATCTGTCCTAGTTTTTCCGGCCAGAAAAAAATAAACATTGATTGGTTTTTGGGAGTGCTTCAATATTACTCTTCCCTGGTGGTCATGCTTGGTGGAGAGAGAACACCGCCCGGTGCTCGGTAGCTATCTCAGCTGTTTGCCTAATGACTTTTGGGAGATGCAGAGCGCACATTCATCTCTGAGGCCGTCTGTCAACTTCATTCACTGGCTCTTCCAGATAACCAGGCTGCATTTAGGACACCGTTTCGAACTTTAGAGGTAGAAGGTGTTTCTCTGACATCTCTGGGACACGTGTTAGAATGTTGTTAGGTATTTAAAGATCTAAGCCTTAGCAGTGCTGCGTGGGAGGCTAGCAAAGTCCACCCCCCCACAAAGTTAAGTTCAAGATAAACGCGTCATGTATTCATAAAAGCCCACAGGAGGATTATTGATCTCTGTTAAAGGTGACTGATACTACATATTGTATATTCTAACAGGCGGATTGTTGTTGATGTATTTTTGAACCCCTTTTAAAGGTTCTCTCCTCTGCTCATCAGCTCTCTTGTGGAAGCGCCGATGCCCTGCTGATGTGCACAGGAGAGAAAGAAGTGGGTGGGAGTAGGCGTGTGCAGCAAAGATTGCGGCTGTGTTCAAGAAAGACATCGTTAGTGTGTTGTATGTCTGTTATGAGCGCTGTATTCTAAACACTAACCCTAAATATTCCTAGATCAAAAAGTCATTGTTTACGTGCAGAATCTTGAGGAATGAATTCAAAAACCCGGTGGGAACACGGTGAAAAATGCCAAAATGAATGTGAATAAAACGGTCGCTGTCAAAGCATATTCCATCTTCATTAACCCTTGTGTTATGTTCATATTGTTGTTACTCAGCCAGCGTTTGTGGGTCTGATGGACCCGTTGCATTTTCTGGCTTTTAATGCCTCACAATCAAACACTTTTATGTTAAAATACTGAACAGATGTTTACCTTATCCCAATAAAAATGTTCTCTGCCGGTTTCTGCATCCCACAGGGATTCTTCTTTTGTGTTTCTGCACCTGTGGTTCCCACACAAGGTTGCAACATTGTTTGTCAACACTGTCTGCTCTCATTTTCTCGCACATTTGACCCTCTGATGTTCTGTGTACCTACACTCTGTCCTCCTCCTGTCTAGGCCTGCTGTGTGTGTGTGTGTGTGTGTGTGGTACACAGAACATCAATTTCCACACTTCTCTTAGCCCCGGGTCCAGTGGACCCGGACATCTTATATGTAATAGAAATGTGTAGGGGGTTGTATGGTGTGTGGTCATTAAATATGTATTCTGATATATTTTCTTCACAGAAAATGAGCCAAAGTCAGTGAGTCTCAGTTTGAAAAATTAATGAATTGTATCATTTTTCTTTTAATAAAAAATGAAAACAGGTCCCACAGACCCGAACACCACACAAGGGTTAATATAGCATAACATTATGGATGGGTGAAAACAGAAATATTTCAAAATATTTATATAAAGGCTCCTAATTTGGCTGCTGACACATGCAGTAACATATTGTGTAATTTCCGGTCGTATTATTTTCTCAAAGCTATTATTAATATGCTAGTTAATTAACTGTTATAATCTGGTTATTTTCTGTTGTAACATGGATCTATCTACACGTCTGTTAAAATGTAATAAGCATTTATTCTTGTTGTTTGGATACTTGACATTAGTTTTGGGTGTCCAATACCAAGTAGTTGTAGGGGGAGTACTAGACATGAAATTAAATGAAATGAGTTTATTTCGGTCATATCATCAACCATTCTGTGTGATCAATTTAACAGCAAAGATTATACATGTTAACAATCATACACATACACACACAAAAAGAAAAAGAATGACCGAAAAAGGAATAGGCTGAAGCCAAGGCTTATATTTGCCTATCCTATACATTCACTGAAAATTAGATTGCCTGGAACATCAACGTTCAAAAAAATCAATGGGATGAAAGTAATCGTTATAATATAATATAATTTTCCATTATTTCACCTTTCAAGGCTTTCTTAAACCTTAACAAAGAACTACATGTCTTCAACTCATCACTGAGCTTGTTCCACCATTTAACTCCTAAAACTGAAATACATTTGTATTTTATATTCGTTCTTACTTTACAAATTTCAAAAATCAATATCCCCTGTAAATTATAGTTTTCTCCTCTTAATTTAAATAACCTAAGAATACTAACTGGAAGGCTGTTGTTCTTTACTCGAAACATAATATCCATTGCTTTTGAAAACACAAAATCTGAACATTTTAACACATTAAAACTTAAGAATAATGGATTCGTAGGTTCATAGTAGCACGCTTTGTGTATTATTCCCTTTTATACCCTTTTTTGAAGTTTAATTATTGGGTCTATGTTTGTTTTAAAAAACATTTCCCCAAACTTCAACACAATAAGTTAAATATGAAAAAATAAAAGAATAATATAACATATGCAGACATTTCTTATTCAACATGTGTCTTACTTTATAAAGAATAGCAATGGATTTGGATATTTTTCATTTTATATATTCAATATGCGGTTTCCAACATAATTTATGATCAATTATTATTCCCAAGAATTTAGTTTCATATACTCTATCAATTTTCACTTGATTTAATTTTGCTTCCCAATTTGTCCTTGCACCACTAAACACCATTTTTTAGCTGAAGCAACTCAACCTCTATTATACTGAACACTTCCTTCAAGTCTTCTCCTGAACAATATACATTTGTATCATCTGCAAACATAATACATTTCAATTTATTAGATATTGAACAAATATAATTTAAATAAAGTATAAATAAGGTACCGAGCCTTGTGGAAGCCCACAAGCTACTCTTCTTGGCTGTGATTTAGTCTTATTAATTCTCACATATTGAGATCTATTACAAACCCCGTTTCCATATGAATTGGGGAATTGTGTTAGATGTAAATATAAACGGAATACAATGATTTGCAAATCTTTTTCAACCCATATTCAGTTGAATGCACTACAAAGACAAGATATTTGATGTTCAAACTCATAAACTTTATTTTTTTTTTGCAAATAATAATTAACTTAGAATTTCATGGCTGCAACACGTGCCAAAGTAGTTGGGAAAGGGCATGTTCACCACTGTGTTACATAGCCTTTCCTTTTAACAACACTCAGCTAACGTTTCGGAACTGAGGAGACACATTTTTTAAGCTTCTCAGGTGGAATTATTTCCCATTCTTGCTTGATGTACAGCTTAAGTTGTTCAACAGTCTGGGGGTCTCCGTTGTGGTATTTTAGGCTTCATAATGCGCCACACATTTTCAATGGGAGACAGGTCTGGACTACAGGCAGGCCAGTCTAGTACCCGCACTCTTTTACTATGAAGCCACGTTGATGTAAGACGTGGCTTGGCATTGTCTTGCTGAAATAAGCAGGGGCGTCCATGGTAAAGTTGCTTGGATGGCAACATATGTTGCTCCAAAACCCGTATGTACCTTTCAGCATTAATGGCGCCTTCACAGATGTGTAAGTTACCCATGTCTTGGGCACTAATACACCCCCATACCATCACAGATGCTGGCTTTTCAACTTTGCGCCTATAACAATGCGGATGGTTCTTTTCCTCTTTGGTCCGGAGGACACGACGTCCACAGTTTCCAAAAACAATTTGAAATGTGGACTTGTCAGACCACAGAACACTTTTCCACTTTGTATCAGTGCATCTTAGATGAGCTCAGGCCCAGCAAAGCCGACGGCGTTTCTGGGTGTTGTTGATAAATGGTTTTCGCCTTGCATAGGAGAGTTTTAACTTGCACTTACAGATGTAGCGACCAACTGTAGTAACTGACAGTGGGTTTCTGAAGCGTTCCTGAGCCCATGTGGTGATATCCTTTACACACTGATGTCGCTTGTTGATGCAGTACAGCCTGAGGGATCGAAGGTCACGGGCTTAGCTGCTTATGTGCAGTGATTTCTCCAGATTCTCTGAACCCTTTGATGATATTACGGAGTGTAGATGGTGAAATCCCCAAATTCCTTGCAATAGCTGGTTGAGAAAGGTTTTTCTTAAACTGTTCAACAATTTGCTTACGCATTTGTTGACAAAGTGGTGACCCTCACCCCATCCTGGTTTGTGAATGACTGAGCATTTAATTGAATCTACTTTTATACCCAATCATGGCACCCACCTGTTCCCATTTTCCCTGTTCACCTGTGGGATGTTCCAAATAAGTGTTTGATGAGCATTCCTCTACTTTATCAGTATTTATTGCCACCTTTCTCAACTTCTTTGTCACGTGTTGCTGGCATCACATTCTAAAGTTAATGATTATTTGCAAAAAAAAAAAAGTTTATCAGTTTGAACATC